>NW_026697928.1:0-31021 GCF_030435755.1 Ochotona princeps | reverse complement strand
TGCATGTTGGTGAAGGGCATATTGAAGTAGGATCAGCTGAGTGGTTCTTGTGGGAGAACAACTCCATTTGGCTCACTAACTTCACACACCATCAGGCTTCCAAGCAGCTCTCAAGGAAACTCAGTTTTCACACTTTATGCTTAGTGCCCTTTGAGTGCCTAGGACTGAAATGAAGCTTGGTGAACATCCCACACATACGAATGCTCCACATGCGGATTTCACATGCCACCAACTCCACATTCACAGGCAACTTCAGCGCCACAGCCGTTTTCAGATAGCCCTCAATGCAAAGGCTCTAGACGCAAATATTGGTGTGAGAGCTAATTCAATCAAGGAAACACTGCATGTTGGTGAAGGGCATATTGAAGTAGGATCAGCGGAGTGGTTCTTGTGGGAGAACAACTCCATTTGGCTCACTAACCTCACACATCATCTGGCTTCCAAGCAGCTCTCAAGGAAACTCAGTTTTCACACTCTATGCTTAGTGCCCTTTGAGTGCATTATCTAGGAATGAACCTGTAGAGTATCCCACACAAACGAATGCTCCACATGCGGGTTTCACATGCCACCAACTCCACATTCACAGGCAACTTCAGCGCCACAGCCGTTTTCAGATAGCCCTCAATGCAAAGGCTCTAGACGCAAATATTGGTGTGAGAGCTAATTCAATCAAGGAAACACTGCATGTTGGTGAAGGGCATATTGAAGAAGGATCAGCCGAGTGGTTCTTGTGGGAGAACAACTCCATTTGGCTCACTAACTTCACACACCATCAGGCTTCCAAGCAGCTCTCCAGGAAACTCAGTTTTCACACTCTATGCTTAGTGCCCTTTGAGTGCATTATCTAGGAATGAACCTGGTAGAGCATCCCACACAAACGAATGTTCCAAATGCGGGTTTCACATGGCACCAACCCATATTCACAGGCAACCTCAGCGCCACAGCCGTTTTCAGATAGCCCTCAATGCAAAGGCTCTAGACGCAAATATTGGTGTAAGAGCTAATTCAATCAAGGAAACACTGCATGTTGGTGAAGGGCATACTGAAGAAGAATCAGCCGAGTGGTTCTTGTTGGGAACAACTCCATTTGGCTCGCTAACTTCACACACCATAAGGCTTCCAAGCAGCTCTCAAGGAAACTCAGTTTTCACACTTTATGCTTAGTGCCCTTTGAGTGCCTAGGACTGAAATGAAGCTTGGTGAGCATCCCACACAAACGAATGCTCCACATGCGGGTTTCACATGCCCCCAACTCCACATTCACAGCAATTTCAGCGCCACAGCCGTTTTCAGATAGCCCTCAATGCAAAGGCTCCAGACGCAAATATTGGTGTGAGAGCTAATTCAATCAGGAAACACTGCATGTTGTGAAGGGCATATTGACGTAGGATCAGCCGAGTGGTTCTTGTGGGAGAACAACTCCATTTGGCTCACTAACTTCACACACCATCAGGCTTCCAAGCAGCTCTCAAGGAAACTCAGTTTTCACACTTTATGCTTAGTGCCCTTTGAGTGCCTAGGACTGAAATGAAGCTTGGTGAACATCCCACACATACGAATGCTCCACATGCGGATTTCACATGCCACCAACTCCACATTCACAGGCAACTTCAGCGCCACAGCCGTTTTCAGATAGCCCTCAATGCAAAGGCTCTAGACGCAAATATTGGTGTGAGAGCTAATTCAATCAAGGAAACACTGCATGTTGGTGAAGGGCATATTGAAGTAGGATCAGCGGAGTGGTTCTTGTGGGAGAACAACTCCATTTGGCTCACTAACCTCACACACCATCTGGCTTCCAAGCAGCTCTCAAGGAAACTCAGTTTTCACACTCTATGCTTAGTGCCCTTTCAGTGCATTATCTAGGAATGAACCTGGTAGAGCATCCCACACAAACGAATGCTCCACATGCGGGTTTCACATGCCACCAACTCACATTCACAGGCAACTTCAGCGCCACAGCCGTTTCAGATAGCCCTCAATGCAAAGGCTCTAGACGCAAATATTGGTGTGAGAGCTAATTCAATCAAGGAAACACTGCATGTTGGTGAAGGGCATATTGAAGTAGGATCAGCTGAGTGGTTCTTGTGGGAGAACAACTCCATTTGGCTCACTAACTTCACACACCATCAGGCTTCCAAGCAGCTCTCAAGGAAACTCAGTTTTCACACTTTATGCTTAGTGCCCTTTGAGTGCCTAGGACTGAAATGAAGCTTGGTGAACATCCCACACATACGAATGCTCCACATGCGGATTTCACATGCCACCAACTCCACATTCACAGGCAACTTCAGCGCCACAGCCGTTTTCAGATAGCCCTCAATGCAAAGGCTCTAGACGCAAATATTGGTGTGAGAGCTAATTCAATCAAGGAAACACTGCATGTTGGTGAAGGGCATATTGAAGTAGGATTAGCGGAGTGGTTCTTGTGGGAGAACAACTCCATTTGGCTCACTAACCTCACACATCATCTGGCTTCCAAGCAGCTCTCAAGGAAACTCAGTTTTCACACTCTATGCTTAGTGCCCTTTGAGTGCATTATCTAGGAATGAACCTGGTAGAGCATCCCACACAAACGAATGCTCCACATGCGGGTTTCACATGCCACCAACTCCACATTCACAGGCAACTTCAGCGCCACAGCCGTTTTCAGATAGCCCTCAATGCAAAGGCTCTAGACGCAAATATTGGTGTGAGAGCTAATTCAATCAAGGAAACACTGCATGTTGGTGAAGGGCATATTGAAGTAGGATCAGCTGAGTGGTTCTTGTGGGAGAACAACTCCATTTGGCTCACTAACTTCACACACCATCAGGCTTCCAAGCAGCTCTCAAGGAAACTCAGTTTTCACACTCTATGCTTAGTGCCCTTTGAGTGCATTATCTAGGAATGAACCTGGTAGAGGCATCCCACACAAACCAATGCTCCACATGCGGGTTTCACATGCCACCAACTCCACATTCACAGGCAACTTCAGCGCCACAGCCGTTTTCAGATAGCCTCAATGCAAAGGCTCTAGACGCAAATATTGGTGTGAGCGCTAATTCAATCAAGGAAACACTGCATGTTGGTGAAGGCATATTGAAGAACAATCAGCCGAGTGGTTCTTGTGGGAGAACAACTCCATTTGGCTCACTAACTTCACACACCATCAGGCTTCCAAGCAGCTCTCAAGGAAACTCAGTTTTCACACTCTATGCTTAGTGCCCTTTGAGTGCATTATCTAGGAATGAACCTGGTAGAGCATCCCACACAAACGAATGCTCCACATGCGTGTTTCACATGCCACCAACTCCATATTCAACAGGGAACTTCAGCGCCACAGCCGTTTTCAGATAGCCCTCAATGCAAAGGCTCTAGACGCAAATATTGGTGTGAGAGCTAATTCAATCAAGGAAACACTGCATGTTGGTGAAGGGCATATTGAAGAAGGATCAGCCGAGTGGTTCTTGTGGGAGAACAACTCCATTTGGCTCACTAACTTCACACACCATCAGGCTGTCCAAGCAGCTCTCAAGGAAACTCAGTTTTCACACTCTATGCTTAGTGCCCTTTGAGTGCATTATCTAGGAATGAACCTGGTAGAGCATCCCACACAAACGAATGTTCCAAATGCGGGTTTCACATGGCACCAACTCCATATTCACAGGCAACCTCAGCGCCACAGCCGTTTTCAGATAGCCCTCAATGCAAAGGCTCTAGACGCAAATATTGGTGTGAGAGCTAATTCAATCAAGGAAACACTGCATGATGGTGAAGGGCATACTGAAGAAGAATCAGCCGAGTGGTTCTTGTGGGAGAACAACTCCATTTGGCTCACTACCTTCACACACCATCAGGCTTCCAAGCAGCTCTCAAGGAAACTCAGTTTTCACACTTTATGCTTAGTGCCCTTTGAGTGCCTAGGACTGAAATGAAGCTTGGTGAACATCCCACACATACGAATGCTCCACATGCGGATTTCACATGCACCAACTCCACATTCACAGGCAACTTCAGCGCCACAGCCGTTTTCAGATAGCCCTCAATGCAAAGGCTCTAGACGCAAATATTGGTGTGAGAGCTAATTCAATCAAGGAAACACTGCATGTTGGTGAAGGCATATTGAAGTAGGATCAGCGGAGTGGTTCTTGTGGGAGAACAACTCCATTTGGCTCACTAACCTCACACATCATCTGGCTTCCAAGCAGCTCTCAAGGAAACTCAGTTTTCACACTCTATGCTTAGTGCCCTTTGAGTGCATTATCTAGGAATGAACCTGGTAGAGTATCCCACACAAACGAATGCTCCACATGCGGGTTTCACATGCCACCAACTCCACATTCACAGGCAACTTCAGCGCCACAGCCGTTTTCAGATAGCCCTCAATGCAAAGGCTCTAGACGCAAATATTGGTGTGAGAGCTAATTCAATCAAGGAAACACTGCATGTTGGTGAAGGGCATATTGAAGAAGGATCAGCCGAGTGGTTCTTGTGGGAGAACAACTCCATTTGGCTCACTAACTTCACACACCATCAGGCTTCCAAGCAGCTCTCCAGGAAACTCAGTTTTCACACTCTATGCTTAGTGCCCTTTGAGTGCATTATCTAGGAATGAACCTGGTAGAGCATCCCACACAAACGAATGTTCCAAATGCGGGTTTCACATGGCACCAACCCCATATTCACAGGCAACCTCAGCGCCACAGCCGTTTTCAGATAGCCCTCAATGCAAAGGCTCTAGACGCAAATATTGGTGTAAGAGCTAATTCAATCAAGGAAACACTGCATGTTGGTGAAGGGCATACTGAAGAAGAATCAGCCGAGTGGTTCTTGTTGGGGAACAACTCCATTTGGCTCGCTAACTTCACACACCATAAGGCTTCCAAGCAGCTCTCAAGGAAACTCAGTTTTCACACTTTATGCTTAGTGCCCTTTGAGTGCCTAGGACTGAATGAAGCTTGGTGAGCATCCCACACAAACGAATGCTCCACATGCGGGTTTCACATGCCCCCAACTCCACATTCACAGGCAATTTCAGCGCCACAGCCGTTTTCAGATAGCCCTCAATGCAAAGGCTCCAGACGCAAATATTGGTGTGAGAGCTAATTCAATCAAGGAAACACTGCATGTTGGTGAAGGGCATATTGACGTAGGATCAGCCGAGTGGTTCTTGTGGGAGAACAACTCCATTTGGCTCACTAACTTCACACACCATCAGGCTTCCAAGCAGCTCTCAAGGAAACTCAGTTTTCACACTTTATGCTTAGTGCCCTTTGAGTGCCTAGGACTGAAATGAAGCTTGGTGAACATCCCACACATACGAATGCTCCACATGCGGATTTCACATGCCACCAACTCCACATTCACAGGCAACTTCAGCGCCACAGCCGTTTTCAGATAGCCCTCAATGCAAAGGCTCTAGACGCAAATATTGGTGTGAGAGCTAATTCAATCAAGGAAACACTGCATGTTGGTGAAGGGCATATTGAAGTAGGATCAGCGGAGTGGTTCTTGTGGGAGAACAACTCCATTTGGCTCACTAACCTCACACACCATCTGGCTTCCAAGCAGCTCTCAAGGAAACTCAGTTTTCACACTCTATGCTTAGTGCCCTTTCAGTGCATTATCTAGGAATGAACCTGGTAGAGCATCCCACACAAACGAATGCTCCACATGCGGGTTTCACATGCCACCAACTCCACATTCACAGGCAACTTCAGCGCCACAGCCGTTTTTCAGATAGCCCTCAATGCAAAGGCTCTAGACGCAAATATTGGTGTGAGAGCTAATTCCAATCAAGGAAACACTGCATGTTGGTGAAGGGCATATTGAAGTAGGATCAGCTGAGTGGTTCTTGTGGGAGAACAACTCCATTTGCTCACTAACTTCACACACCATCAGGCTTCCAAGCAGCTCTCAAGGAAACTCAGTTTTCACACTTTATGCTTAGTGCCCTTTGAGTGCCTAGGACTGAAATGAAGCTTGGTGAACATCCCACACATACGAATGCTCCACATGCGGATTTCACATGCCACCAACTCCACATTCACAGGCAACTTCAGCGCCACAGCCGTTTTCAGATAGCCCTCAATGCAAAGGCTCTAGACGCAAATATTGGTGTGAGAGCTAATTCAATCAAGGAAACACTGCATGTTGGTGAAGGGCATATTGAAGTAGGATTAGCGGAGTGGTTCTTGTGGGAGAACAACTCCATTTGGCTCACTAACCTCACACATCATCTGGCTTCCAAGCAGCTCTCAAGGAAACTCAGTTTTCACACTCTATGCTTAGTGCCCTTTGAGTGCATTATCTAGGAATATTGAACCTGGTAGAGCATCCCACACAAACGAATGCTCCACATGCGGGTTTCACATGCCACCAACTCCACATTCACAGGCAACTTCAGCGCCACAGCCGTTTTCAGATAGCCCTCAATGCAAAGGCTCTAGACGCAAATATTGGTGTGAGAGCTAATTCAATCAAGGAAACACTGCATGTTGGTGAAGGGCATATTGAAGTAGGATCAGCTGAGTGGTTTCTTGTGGGAGAACAACTCATTTGGCTCACTAACTTCACACACCATCAGGCTTCCAAGCAGCTCTCAAGGAAACTCAGTTTTCACACTCTATGCTTAGTGCCCTTGAGTGCATTATCTAGGAATGAACCTGGTAGAGCATCCCACACAAACCAATGCTCCACATGCGGGTTTCACATGCCACCAACTCCACATTCACAGGCAACTTCAGCGCCACAGCCGTTTTCAGATAGCCCTCAATGCAAAGGCTCTAGACGCAAATATTGGTGTGAGCGCTAATTCAATCAAGGAAACACTGCATGTTGGTGAAGGGCATATTGAAGAACAATCAGCCGAGTGGTTCTTGTGGGAGAACAACTCATTTGGCTCACTAACTTCACACACCATCAGGCTTCCAAGCAGCTCTCAAGGAAACTCAGTTTTCACACTCTATGCTTAGTGCCCTTTGAGTGCATTATCTAGGAATGAACCTGGTAGAGCATCCCACACAAACGAATGCTCCACATGCGTGTTTCACATGCCACCAACTCCATATTCACAGGGAACTTCAGCGCCACAGCCGTTTTCAGATAGCCCTCAATGCAAAGGCTCTAGACGCAAATATTGGTGTGAGAGCTAATTCAATCAAGGAAACACTGCATGTTGGTGAAGGGCATATTGAAGAAGGATCAGCCGAGTGGTTCTTGTGGGAGAACAACTCCATTTGGCTCACTAACTTCACACACCATCAGGCTTCCAAGCAGCTCTCAAGGAAACTCAGTTTTCACACTCTATGCTTAGTGCCCTTTGAGTGCATATCTAGGAATGAACCTGGTAGAGCATCCCACACAAACGAATGTTCCAAATGCGGGTTTCACATGGCACCAACGCCATATTCACAGGCAACCTCAGCGCCACAGCCGTTTTCAGATAGCCCTCAATGCAAAGGCTCTAGACGCAAATATTGGTGTGAGAGCTAATTCAATCAAGGAAACACTGCATGATGGTGAAGGGCATACTGAAGAAGAATCAGCCGAGTGGTTCTTGTGGGAGAACAACTCCATTTGGCTCACTACTTCACACACCATCAGGCTTCCAAGCAGCTCTCAAGGAAACTCAGTTTTCACACTCTATGCTTAGTGCCCTTTGAGTGCCTAGGACTGAAATGAATCTTGGTGAGCATCCCACACAAACGAATGCTCCACATGCGGGTTTCACATGCCACCAACTCCACATTCACAGGCAACTTCAGCGCCACAGCCGTTTTCAGATAGCCCTCAATGCAAAGGCTCTAGACGCAAATATTGGTGTGAGAGCTAATTCAATCAAGGAAACACTGCATGTTGGTGAAGGGCATATTGAAGAAGGATCAGCCGAGTGGTTCTTGTTGGAGAACAACTCCATTTGGCTCACTAACCTCACACACCATCTGGCTTCCAAGCAGCTCTCAAGGAAACTCAGTTTTCACACTCTATGCTTAGTGCCCTTTCAGTGCATTATCTAGGAATGAACCTGGTAGAGCATCCCACACAAAACCAATGCTCCACATGCGGGTTTCACATGCCACCAACTCCACATTCACAGGCAACTTCAGCGCCACAGCCGTTTTCAGATAGCCCTCAATGCAAAGGCTCTAGACACAAATATTGGTGTGAGCGCTAATTCAATCAAGGAAACACTGCATGTTGGTGAAGGGCATATTGAAGAAGGATCAGCCGAGTGGTTCTTGTGGGAGAACAACTCCATTTGGCTCACTAACCTCACACACCATCAGGCTTCAAGCATCTCTCAAGGAAACTCAGTTTTCACACTCTATGCTTAGTGCCCTTTGAGTGCATTATCTAGGAATGAACCTGGTAGAGCATCCACACAAACGAATGCTCCACATGCGGGTTTCACATGCCACCAACTCCACATTCACAGGCAACTTCAGCACCACAGCCGTTTTCAGATAGCCCTCAATGCAAGGCTCTAGACGCAAATATTGGTGTGAGAGCTAATTCAATCAAGGGAAACACTGCATGTTGGTGAAGGGCATATTGAAGAAGGATCAGCTGAGTGGTTCTTGTGGGAGAGAACAACTCCATTTGGCTCACTAACTTCACACACCATTAGGCTTCAAAGCAGCTCTCAAGGAAACTCAGTTTCACACTCTATGCTTAGTGCCCTTTGAGTGCATTATCTAGGAATGAACCTGGTAGAGCATACCACACAAACGAATGTTCCAAATGCGGGTTTCACATGCCACCAACTCCACATTCACAGGCAACTTCAGCGCCACAGCCGTTTTCAGATAGCCCTCAATGCAAAGGCTCTAGACGCAAATATTGGTGTGAGAGCTAATTCAATCAAGGAAACACTGCATGTTGCTGAAGGGCATATTGAAGAAGGATCAGCTGAGTGGTTCTTGTGGGAGAACAACTCCATTTGGCTCACTAACCTCACACACCATCAGGCTTCCAAGCAGCTCTCAAGGAAACTCAGTTTTCACACTCTATGCTTAGTGCCCTTTGAGTGCCTAGGACTGAAATGAAGCTTGGTGAACATCCCACACATACGAATGCTCCACATGCGGATTTCACATGCCACCAACTCCACATTCACAGGCAACTTCAGCGCCACAGCCGTTTTCAGATAGCCCTCAATGCAAAGGCTCTAGACGCAAATATTGGTGTGAGAGCTAATTCAATCAAGGAAACACTGCATGTTGGTGAAGGGCATATTGAAGTAGGATCAGCGGAGTGGTTCTTGTGGGAGATAACTCCATTTGGCTCACTAACCTCACACACCATCTGGCTTCCAAGCAGCTCTCAAGGAAACTCAGTTTTCACACTCTATGCTTAGTGCCCTTTGAGTGCATTATCTAGGAATGAACCTGGTAGAGCATCCCACACAAACGAATGCTCCACATGCGGGTTTCACATGCCACCAACTCCACATTCACAGGCAACTTCAGCGCCACAGCCGTTTTCAGATAGCCCTCAATGCAAAGGCTCTAGACGCAAATATGGTGTGAGAGCTAATTCAATCAAGGAAACACTGCATGTTGGTGAAGGGCATATTGAAGAAGGATCAGCTGAGTGGTTCTTGTGGGAGAACAACTCCATTTGGCTCACTAACCTCACACACCATCAGGCTTCCAAGCAGCTCTCAAGGAAACTCAGTTTTCACACTCTATGCTTAGTGCCCTTTGAGTGCCTAGGACTGAAATGAAGCTGGTGAACATCCCACACATACGAATGCTCCACATGCGGATTTCACATGCCACCAACTCCACATTCACAGGCAACTTCAGCGCCACAGCCGTTTTCAGATAGCCCTCAATGCAAAGGCTCTAGACGCAAATATTGGTGTGAGAGCTAATTCAATCAAGGAAACACTGCATGTTGGTGAAGGGCATATTGAAGTAGGATCAGCGGAGTGGTTCTTGTGGGAGAACAACTCCATTTGGCTCACTACCTCACACACCATCTGGCGTCCAAGCAGCTCTCAAGGAAACTCAGTTTTCACACTCTATGCTTAGTGCCCTTTGAGTGCATTATCTAGGAATGAACCTGGTAGAGCATCCCACACAAACGAATGCTCCACATGCGGGTTTCACATGCCACCACTCCACATTCACAGGCAACTTCAGCGCCACAGCCGTTTTCAGATAGCCCTCAATGCAAAGGCTCTAGACGCAAATATTGGTGTGAGAGCTAATTCAATCAAGGAAACACTGCATGTTGGTGAAGGGCATATTGAAGAAGAATGACCTAGTGGTTCTTGTGGAGAACAACTCCATTTGGCTCACTAACTTCACACACCATCAGGCTTCCAAGCAGCTCTCAAGGAAACTCAGTTTTCACACTCTATGCTTAGTGCCCTTTGAGTGCCTAGGACTGAAATGAAGCTTGGTGAGCATCCCACACAAACGAATGCTCCACATGCGGGTTTCACATGCCACCAACTCCACATTCACAGGCAACTTCAGCGCCACAGCCGTTTTCAGATAGCCCTCAATGCAAAGGCTCTAGACGCAAATATTGGTGTGAGAGATAATTCAATCAAGGAAACACTGCATGTTGGTGAAGGCATATTGAAGAAGGATCGGTCGAGTGGTTCTTGTGGGAGAACAACTCCATTTGGCTCACTAACTTCACACACCATCAGGCTTCCAAGCAGCTCTCAAGGAAACTCAGTTTTCACACTCTATGCTTAGTGCCCTTTGAGTGCATTATCTAGGAATGAACTGGTAGAGCATCCCACACAAACCAATGCTCCACATGCGGGTTTCACATGCCACCAACTCCACATTCACAGGCAACTTCAGCGCCACAGCCGTTTTCAGATAGCCCCTCAATGCAAAGGCTCTAGACGCAAATATTGGTGTGAGAGATAATTCAATCAAGGAAACACTGCATGTTGGTGAAGGGCATATTGAAGAAGGATCGGTCGAGTGGTTCTTGTGGGAGAACAACTCCATTTGGCTCACTAACTTCACACACCATCAGGCTTCCAAGCAGCTCTCAAGGAAACTCAGTTTTCACACTCTATGCTTAGTGCCCTTTGAGTGCCTAGGACTGAAATGAAGCTTGGTGAACATCCCACACATACGAATGCTCCACATGCGGATTTCACATGCCACCAACTCCACATTCACAGGCAACTTCAGCGCCACAGCCGTTTTCAGATAGCCCTCAATGCAAAGGCTCTAGACGCAAATATTGGTGTGAGAGCTAATTCAATCAAGGAAACACTGCATGTTGGTGAAGGGCATATTGAAGTAGGATCAGCGGAGTGGTTCTTGTGGGAGAACAACTCCATTTGGCTCACTAACCTCACACACCATCTGGCTTCCAAGCAGCTCTCAAGGAAACTCAGTTTTCACACTCTATGCTTAGTGCCCTTTCAGTGCATTATCTAGGAATGAACCTGGTAGAGCATCCCACACAAACGAATGCTCCACATGCGGGTTTCACATGCCACCAACTCCACATTCACAGGCAACTTCAGCGCCACAGCCATTTTCAGATAGCCCTCAATGCAAAGGCTCTAGACGCAAATATTGGTGTGAGCGCTAATTCAATCAAGGAAACACTGCATGTTGGTGAAGGGGCATATTGAAGAAGGATCAGGCGAGTGGTTCTTGGGGAGAACAACTCCATTTGGCTCACTAACCTCACACACCATCAGGCTTCCAAGCAGCTCTCAAGGAAACTCAGTTTTCACACTCTATGCTTAGTGCCCTTTGAGTGCATTATCTAGGAATGAACCTGGTAGAGCATCCCACACAAACGAATGCTCCACATGCGGGTTTCACATGCCACCAACTCCACATTCACAGGCAACTTCAGCACCACAGCCGTTTTCAGATAGCCGTCAATGCAAAGGCTCTAGACGCAAATATTGGTGTGAGAGCTAATTCAATCAAGGAAACACTGCATGTTGGTGAAGGGCATATTGAAGAAGGATCAGCTGAGTGGTTCTTGTGGGAGAACAACTCCATTTGGCTCACTGCCTTCACACACCATTAGGCTTCAAAGCAGCTCTCAAGGAAACTCAGTTTTCACACTCTATGCTTAGTGCCCTTTGAGTGCATTATCTAGGAATGAACCTGGTAGAGCATACCACACAAACGAATGTTCCAAATGCGGGTTTCACATGCCACCAACTCCACATTCACAGGCAACTTCAGCGCCACAGCCGTTTTCAGATAGCCCTCAATGCAAAGGCTCTAGACGCAAATATTGGTGTGAGAGCTAATTCAATCAAGGAAACACTGCATGTTGGTGAAGGGCATATTGAAGAAGGATCAGCCGAGTGGTTCTTGTGGGAGAACAACTCCATTTGGCTCACTAACTTCACACACCATCAGGCTTCCAAGTTACTCTCAAGGAAACTCAGTTTTCACACTCTATGCTTAGTGCCCTTTGAGTGCATTATCTAGGAATGAACCTGGTAGAGCATCCCACACAAACGAATGTTCCAAATGCTGGTTTCACATGGGCACCAACTCCATATTCACAGGCAACCTCAGCGCCACAGCCGTTTTCAGATAGCCCTCAATGCAAAGGCTCTAGACGCAAATATTGGTGTGAGAGCTAATTCAATCAAGGAAAACACTGCATGTTGGTGAAGGGCATACTGAAGAAGAATCAGCCGAGTGGTTCTTGTGGGAGAACAACTCCATTTGGCTCACTAACTTCACACACCATCAGGCTTCCAAGCAGCTCTCAAAGAAACTCAGTTTTCACACTCTATGCTTAGTGCCCTTTGAGTGCCTAGGACTGAAATGAAGCTTGGTGAGCATCCCACACAAACGAATGCTCCACATGCGGGTTTCACATGCCACCAACTCCACATTCACAGGCAACTTCAGCGCCACAGCCGTTTTCAGATAGCCCTCAATGCAAAGGCTCTAGACGCAAATATTGGTGTGAGAGATAATTCAATCAAGGAAACACTGCATGTTGGTGAAGGGCATACTGAAGAAGGATCGGTCGAGTGGTTATTGTGGGAGAACAGAACTCCATTTGGGCTCACTAACTTCACACACCATCAGGCTTCAAAGCAGCTCTCAAGGAAACTCAGTTTTCACACTCTATGCTTAGTGCCCTTTGAGTGCATTATCTAGGAATGAACCTGGTAGAGCATCCCACACAAACCAATGCTCCACATGCGGGTTTCACATGCACCAACTCCACATTCACAGGCAACTTCAGCGCCACAGCCGTTTTCAGATAGCCCTCAATGCAAAGGCTCTAGACGCAAATATTGGTGTGAGAGCTAATTCAATCAAGAAAACAGTGCATGTTGGCGAAGGGCATATTGAAGAAGGATCAGCCGAGTGGTTCTTGTGAGAGAACAACTCCATTTGGCTCACTAACTTCACACACCATCAGGCTTCCAAGTAGCTCTCAAGGAAACTCAGTTTTCACACTCTATGCTTAGTGCCCTTTGAGTGCCTAGGACTGAAATGAAGCTTCGGTGAGCATCACACACAAACGAATGCTCCACATGCGGGTTTCACATGCCACCAACTCCACATTCACAGGCAACTTCAGCGCCACAGCCGTTTTCAGATAGCCCTCAATGCAAAGGCTCTAGACGCAAATATTGGTGTGAGAGCTAATTCAATCAAGGAAACACTGCATGTTGGTGAAGGGCATATTGACGTAGGATCAGCCGAGTGGTTCTTGTGGGAGAACAACTCCATTTGGCTCACTAACTTCACACACCATCAGGCTTCCAAGCAGCTCTCAAGGAAACTCAGTTTTCACACTCTATGCTTAGTGCCCTTTGAGTGCCTAGGACTGAAATGAAGCTTGGTGAACATCCCACACATACGAATGCTCCATATGCGGATTTCACATGCCACCAACTCCACATTCACAGGCAACTTCAGCGCCACAGCCGTTTTCAGATAGCCCTCAATGTAAAGGCTCTAGACGCAAATATTGGTGTGAGAGCTAATTCAATCAAGGAAACACTGCATGTTGGTGAAGGGCATATTGAAGTAGGATCAGCGGAGTGGTTCTCGTGGGAGAACAACTCCATTTGGCTCACTAACCTCACACACCATCTGGCTTCCAATCAGCTCTCAAGGAAACTCAGTTTTCACACTCTATGATTAGTGCCCTTTCAGTGCATTATCTAGGAATGAACCTGGTAGAGCATCCCACACAAACGAATGCTCCACATGCGGGTTTCACATGCCACCAACTCCACATTCACAGGCAACTTCAGCGCCACAGCCGTTTTCAGATAGCCCTCAATGCAAAGGCTCTAGACGCAAATATTGGTGTGAGAGCTAATTCAATCAAGGAAACACTGCATGTTGGTGAAGGGCATATTGAAGAAGAATCAGCCGAGTGGTTCTTGTGGGAGAACAACTCCATTTGGCTCACTAACCTCACACACCATCAGGCTTCCAAGCAGCTCTCAAGGAAACTCAGTTTTCACACTCTATGCTTAGTGCCCTTTCAGTGCATTATCTAGGAATGAACCTGGTAGAGCATCCCACACAAACGAATGCTCCACATGCGGGTTTCACATGCCACCAACTCCACATTCACAGGCAACTTCAGCACCACAGCCGTTTTCAGATAGCCCTCAATGCAAAGGCTCTAGACGCAAATATTGGTGTGAGAGCTAATTCAATCAAGGAAACACTGCATGTTGGTGAAGGGCATATTGAAGAAGGATCAGCTGAGTGGTTCTTGTGGGGAGAACAACTCCATTTGGCTCACTGCCTTCACACACCATTAGGCTTCAAAGCAGCTCTCAAGGAAACTCAGTTTTCACACTCTATGCTTAGTGCCCTTTGAGTGCATTATCTAGGAATGAACCTGGTAGAGCATACCACACAAACGAATGTTCCAAATGCGGGTTTCACATGCCACAACTCCACATTCACAGGCAACTTCAGCGCCACAGCCGTTTTCAGATAGCCCTCAATGCAAAGGCTCTAGACGCAAATATTGGTGTGAGAGCTAATTCAATCAAGGAAACACTGCATGTTGTTGAAGGGCATATTGAAGAAGGATCGGTCGAGTGGTTCTTGTGGGAGAACAACTCCATTTGGCTCACTAACTTCACACACCATCAGGCTTCCAAGCAGCTCTCAAGGAAACTCAGTTTTCACACTCTATGCTTAGTGCCCTTTGAGTGCCCTAGGACAGAAATGAAGCTTGGTGAACATCCCACACAAACGAATGCTCCACATGCGGGTTTCACATGCCACCAACTCCACATTCACAGGCAACTTCAGCGCCACAGCCGTTTTCAGATAGCCCTCAATGCAAAGGCTCTAGACGCAAATATTGGTGTGAGAGCTGATTCAATCAAGGAAACACTGCATGTTGGTGAAGGGCATATTGAAGTAGGATCAGCGGAGTGGTTCTTGTGGGAGAACAACTCCATTTGGCTCACTAAACTCACACACCATCTGGATTCCAAGCAGCTCTCAAGGAAACTCAGTTTTCACACTCTATGCTTAGTGCCCTTTGAGTGCATTATCTAGGAATGAACCTGGTAGAGCATCCCACACAAACGAATGCTCCACATGCGGGTTTCACATGCCACCAACTCCACATTCAGAGGCAACTTCAGCGCCACAGCCGTTTTCAGATAGCCCTCAATGCAAAGGCTCTAGACGCAAATATTGGTGTGAGAGCTAATTCAATCAAGGAAACACTTGCATGTTGGTGAAGGGCATACAGAAGAAGAATCAGCCGAGTGGTTCTTGTGGGAGAACAACTCCATTTGGCTCACTAACTTCACACACCATCAGGCTTCCAAGCAGCTCTCAAGGAAACTCAGTTTTCACACTCTATGCTTAGTGCCCTTTGAGTGCCTAGGACTGAAATGAATCTTGGTGAGAATCCCACACAAACGAATGCTCCACATGCGGGTTTCACATGCCACCAACTCCACATTCAGAGGCAACTTCAGCGCCACAGCCGTTTTCAGATAGCCCTCAATGCAAAGGCTCTAGACGCAAATATTGGTGTGAGAGCTAATTCAATCAAGGAAACACTGCATGTTGGTGAAGGGCATATTGAAGAAGGATCGGTCGAGTGGTTATTGTGGGAGAACAACTCCATTTGGCTCACTAACTTCACACACCATCAGGCTTCCAAGCAGCTCTCAAGGAAACTCAGTTTTCACACTCTATGCTTAGTGCCCTTTGAGTGCATTATCTAGGAATGAACCTGGTAGAGCATCCCACACACAAACGAATGCTCCACATGCGGGTTTCACATGCCACCAACTCCACATTCACAGGCAACTTCAGCGCCACAGCCGTTTTCAGATAGCCCTCAATGCAAAGGCTCTAGACGCAAATATTGGTGTGAGCGCTAATTCAATCAAGGAAACACTGCATGTTGGTGAAGGGCATATTGAAGTAGGATCAGCTGAGTGGTTCTTGTGGGAGAACAACTCCATTTGGCTCACTAACTTCACACACCATCAGGCTTCCAAGCAGCTCTCAAGGAAACTCAGTTTTCACACTCTATGCTTAGTGCCCTTTGAGTGCCTAGGACTGAAATGAAGCTTGGTGAACATCCCACACATACGAATGCTCCACATGCGGATTTCACATGCCACCAACTCCACATTCACAGGCAACTTCAGCGCCACAGCCGTTTTCAGATAGCCCTCAATGCAAAGGCTCTAGACGCAAATATTGGTGTGAGAGCTAATTCAATGAAGGAAACACTGCATGTTGGTGAAGGGCATATTGAAGTAGGATCAGCGGAGTGGTTCTTGTGGGAGAACAACTCCATTTGGCTCACTAACCTCACACACCATCTGGCTTCCAAGCAGCTCTCAAGGAAACTCAGTTTTCACACTCTATGCTTAGTGCCCTTTGAGTGCATTATCTAGGAATGAACCTGGTAGAGCATCCCACACAAACGAATGCTCCACATGCGGATTTCACATGCCACCAACTCCACATTCACAGGCAACTTCAGCGCCACAGCCGTTTTCAGATAGCCCTCAATGCAAAGGCTCTAGACGCAAATATTGGTGTGAGAGCTAATTCAATCAAGGAAACACTGCATGTTGCTGAAGGGCATATTGAAGAAGGATCAGCCGAGTGGTTCTTGTGGGAGAACAACTCCATTTGGCTCACTAACTTCACACACCATCAGGCTTCCAAGCAGCTCTCAAGGAAACTCAGTTTTCACACTCTATGCTTAGTGCCCTTTGAGTGCATTATCTAGGAATGAACCTGGTAGAGTATCCCACACAAACGAATGTTCCAAATGCGGGGTTTCACATGGCACCAACTCCATATTCACAGGCAACCTCAGCGCCACAGCCGTTTTCAGATAGCCCTCAATGCAAAGGCTCTAGACGCAAATATTGGTGTGAGAGCTAATTCAATCAAGGAAACACTGCATGTTGGTGAAGGGCATACTGAAGAAGAATCAGCCGAGTGGTTCTTGTGGGAGAACAACTCCATTTGGCTCACTAACTTCACACACCATCAGGCTTCCAAGCAGCTCTCAAGGAAACTCAGTTTTCACACTCTATGCTTAGTGCCCTTTGAGTGCCTAATACTGAAATGAAGCTTGGTGAGCATCCCACACAAACGAATGCTCCACATGCGGGTTTCACATGCCACCAACTCCACATTCACAGGCAACTTCAGCGCCACAGCCGTTTTCAGATAGCCCTCAATGCAAAGGCTCTAGACGCAAATATTGGTGTGAGAGCTAATTCAATCAAGGAAACACTGCATGTTGGTGAAGGGCATATTGAAGAAGAATCAGCCGAGTGGTTCTTGTGGGAGAACAACTCCATTTGGCTCACTAACTTCACACACCATCAGGCTTCCAAGAAGCTCTCAAGGAAACTCAGTTTTCACACTCTATGCTTAGTGCCCTTTGAGTGCATTATCTAGGAATGAACCTGGAAGAGCATCCCACACAAACGAATGCTCCACATGCGGGTTTCACATGAGACCAACTCCACATTCAGAGGCAACTTCAGTGCCACAGCGGTTTTCAGATAGCCCTCAATGCAAAGGCTCTAGACGCAAATATTGGTGTGAGAGCTAATTCAATCAAGGAAACACTGCATGTTGGTGAAGGGGCATATTGAAGAAGGATCAGCCGAGTGGTTCTTGTGGGAGAACAACTCCATTTGGCTCACTAACTTCACACACCATCAGGCTTCCAAGCAGCTCTCAAGGAAACTCAGTTTTCACACTCTATGCTTAGTGCCCTTTGAGTGCCTAGGACTGAAATGAAGCTTGGTGAACATCCCACACATACGAATGCTCCACATGCGGATTTCACATGCCACCAACTCCACATTCACAGGCAACTTCAGCGCCACAGCCGTTTTCAGATAGCCCCTCAATGCAAAGGCTCTAGACGCAAATATTGGTGTGAGAGCTGATTCAATCAAGGAAACACTGCATGTTGGTGAAGGGCATATTGAAGTAGGATCAGCGGAGTGGTTCTTGTGGGAGAACAACTCCATTTGGCTCACTAAACTCACACACCATCTGGATTCCAAGCAGCTCTCAACGAAACTCAGTTTTCACACTCTATGCTTAGTGCCCTTTGAGTGCATTATCTAGGAATGAACCTGGTAGAGCATCCCACACAAACGAATGCTCCACATGCGGGTTTCACATGCCACCAACTCCACATTCACAGGCAACTTCAGCGCCACAGCCGTTTTCAGATAGCCCTCAATGCAAAGGCTCTAGACGCAAATATTGGTTGTGAGAGCTAATTCAATCAAGGAAACACTGCATGTTGGTGAAGGGCATACAGAAGAAGAATCAGCCGAGTGGTTCTTGTGGGAGAACAACTCCATTTGGCTCACTAACTTCACACACCATCAGGCTTCCAAGCAGCTCTCCAGGAAACTCAGTTTTCACACTCTATGCTTAGTGCCCTTTGAGTGCATTATCTAGGAATGAACCTGGTAGAGCATCCCACACAAACGAATGTTCCAAATGCGGGTTTCACATGGCACCAACTCCATATTCACAGGCAACCTCAGCGCCACAGCCGTTTTCAGATAGCCCTCAATGCAAAGGCTCTAGACGCAAATATTGGTGTGAGAGCTAATTCAATCAAGGAAACACTGCATGTTGGTGAAGGGCATACTGAAGAAGAATCAGCCGAGTGGTTCTTGTGGGAGAACAACTCCATTTGGCTCACTAACTTCACACACCATCAGGCTTCCAAGCAGCTCTCAAGGAAACTCAGTTTTCACACTCTATGCTTAGTGCCCCTTTGTTTGCCTAGGACTGAAATGAAGCTTGGTGAGCATCCCACACAAACGAATGCTCCACATGCAGGTTTCACATGCCACCAACTCCACATTCACAGGCAACTTCAGTGCCACAGCCGTTTTCAGATAGCCCTCAATGCAAAGGCTCTAGACGCAAATATTGGTGTGAGAGCTAATTCAATCAAGGAAACACTGCATGTTGGTGAAGGGCATATTGAAGAAGGATCAGCCGAGTGGTTCTTGTGGGAGAACAACTCCATTTGGCTCACTAACTTCACACACCATCAGGCTTCCAAGCAGCTCTCAAGGAAACTCAGTTTTCACACTCTATGCTTAGTGCCCTTTGAGTGCATTATCTAGGAATGAACCTGGTAGAGCATACCACACAAACGAATGCTCCACATGCGGGTTTCACATGCCACCAACTCCACATTCACAGGCAACTTCAGCACCACAGCCGTTTTCAGATAGCCCTCAATGCAAAGGCTCTAGACGCAAATATTGGTGTGAGAGCTAATTCAATCAAGGAAACACTGCATGTTGGTGAAGGGCATATTGAAGAAGGATCAGCCGAGTGGTTCTTGTGGGAGAACAACTCCATTTGGCTCACTAACTTCACACACCATCAGGCTTCCAAGCAGCTCTCCAGGAAACTCAGTTTTCACACTCTATGCTTAGTGCCCTTTGAGTGCATTATCTAGGAATGAACCTGGTAGAGCATCCCACACAAACGAATGTTCCAAATGCGGGTTTCACATGGCACCAACTCCATATTCACAGGCAACCTCAGCGCCACAGCCGTTTTCAGATAGCCCTCAATGCAAAGGCTCTAGACGCAAATATTGGTGTGAGAGCTAATTCAATCAAGGAAACACTGCATGTTGGTGAAGGGCATACTGAAGAAGAATCAGCCGAGTGGTTTCTTGTGGGAGAACAACTCCATTTGGCTCACTAACTTCACACACCATCAGGCTTCCAAGCAGCTCTCAAGGAAACTCAGTTTTCACACTCTATGCTTAGTGCCCTTTGAGTGCCTAGGACTGAAATGAAGCTTGGTGAGCATCCCACACAAACGAATGCTCCACATGCGGGTTTCACATGCCACCAACTCCACATTCACAGGCAACTTCAGCGCCACAGCCGTTTTCAGATAGCCCTCAATGTAAAGGCTCTAGACGCAAATATTGGTGTGAGAGATAATTCAATCAAGGAAACACTGCATGTTGGTGAAGGGCATATTGAAGAAGGATCGGTTCGAGTGGTTATTGTGGGAGAACAACTCCATTTGGCTCACTAACTTCACACACCATCAGGCTTCCAAGAAGCTCTCAAGGAAACTCAGTTTTCACACTCTATGCTTAGTGCCCTTTGAGTGCATTATCTAGGAATGAACCTGGTAGAGCATCCCAGAAAAACCAATGCTACAGATGCGGGTTTCACATGCCACCAACTCCACATTCACAGGCAACCTCAGCGCCACAGCCGTTTTCAGATAGCCCTCAATGCAAAGGCTCTAGACGCAAATATTGGTGTGAGAGCTAATTCAATCAAGGAAACACTGCATGTTGGTGAAGGGCATATTGACGTAGGATCAGCCGAGTGGTTCTTGTGGGAGAACAACTCCATTTGGCTCACTAACTTCACACACCATCAGGCTTCCAAGCAGCTCTCAAGGAAACTCAGTTTTCACACTCTATGCTTAGTGCCCTTTGAGTGCCTAGGACTGAAATGAAGCTTGGTGAGCATCCCACACAAACGAATGCTCCACATGCGGGTTTCACATGCCACCAACTCCACATTCACAGGCAACTTCAGCGCCACAGCCGTTTTCAGATAGCCCTCAATGCAAAGGCTCTAGACGCAAATATTGGTGTGAGAGATAATTCAATCAAGGAAACACTGCATGTTGGTGAAGGGCATATTGAAGAAGGATCAGCCGAGTGGTTCTTGTGGGAGAACAACTCCATTTGGCTCACTAACTTCACACACCATCAGGCTTCCAAGCAGCTCTCAAGGAAACTCAGTTTTCACACTCTATGCTTAGTGCCCTTTGAGTGCATTATCTAGGAATGAACCTGGTAGAGCATCCCACACAAACCAATGCTCCACATGCGGGTTTCACATGCCACCAACTCCACATTCACAGGCAACTTCAGCGCCACAGCCGTTTTCAGATAGCCCTCAATGCAAAGGCTCTAGACGCAAATATTGGTGTGAGAGCTAATTCAATCAAGGAAACACTGCATGTTGGTGAAGGGCATATTGAAGAAGAATCAGCCGAGTGGTTCTTGTGGGAGAACAACTCCATTTGGCTCACTAACTTCACACACCATCAGGCTTCCAAGAAGCTCTCAAGGAAACTCAGTTTTCACACTCTATGCTTAGTGCCCTTTGAGTGCATTATCTAGGAAGGAACCTGGTACAGCATCCCAGAAAAACCAATGCTACAGATGCGGGTTTCACATGCCACCAACTCCACATTCACAGGCAACCTCAGCGCCACAGCCGTTTTCAGATAGCCCTCAATGCAAAGGCTCTAGACGCAAATATTGGTGTGAGAGCTAATTCAATCAAGGAAACACTGCATGTTGGTGAAGGGCATATTGACGTAGGATCAGCCGAGTGGTTCTTGTGGGAGAACAACTCCATTTGGCTCACTAACTTCACACACCATCAGGCTTCCAAGCAGCTCTCAAGGAAACTCAGTTTTCACACTCTATGCTTAGTGCCCTTTGAGTGCCTAGGACTGAAATGAAGCTTGGTGAGCATCCCACACAAACGAATGCTCCACATGCGGGTTTCACATGCCACCAACTCCACATTCACAGGCAACTTCAGCGCCACAGCCGTTTTCAGATAGCCCTCAATGCAAAGGCTCTAGACGCAAATATTGGTGTGAGAGATAATTCAATCAAGGAAACACTGCATGTTGGTGAAGGGCATATTGAAGAAGGATCAGCCGAGTGGTTCTTGTGGGAGAACAACTCCATTTGGCTCACTAACTTCACACACCATCAGGCTTCCAAGCAGCTCTCAAGGAAACTCAGTTTTCACACTCTATGATTAGTGCCCTTTCAGTGCATTATCTAGGAATGAACCTGGTAGAGCATCCCACACAAACCAATGCTCCACATGCGGGTTTCACATGCCACCAACTCCACATTCACAGGCAACTTCAGCGCCACAGCCGTTTTCAGATAGCCCTCAATGCAAAGGCTCTAGACGCAAATATTGGTGTGAGAGCTAATTCAATCAAGGAAACACTGCATGTTGGTGAAGGGCATATTGAAGAAGAATCAGCCGAGTGGTTCTTGTGGGAGAACAACTCCATTTGGCTCACTAACTTCACACACCATCAGGCTTCCAAGAAGCTCTCAAGGAAACTCAGTTTTCACACTCTATGCTTAGTGCCCTTTGAGTGCATTATCTAGGAATGAACCTGGTAGAGCATCCCACACAAACGAATGCTCCACATGCGGGTTTCACATGCCACCAACTCCATATTCACAGGCAACTTCAGCGCCACAGCCGTTTTCAGATAGCCCTCAATGCAAAGGCTCTAGACGCAAATATTGGTGTGAGAGCTAATTCAATCAAGGAAACACTGCATGCTGGTGAAGGGCATATTGAAGAAGGATCAGCCGAGTGGTTCTTGTGGGAGAACAACTCCATTTGGCTCACTAACTTCACACACCATCAGGCTTCCAAGCAGCTCTCAAGGAAACTCAGTTTTCACACTCTATGCTTAGTGCCCTTTCAGTGCTAGGACTGAAATGAATCTTGGTGAGCATCCCACACAAACCAATGCTCCACATGCGGGTTTCACATGCCACCAACTCCACATTCACAGGCAACTTCAGCGCCACAGCCGTTTTCAGATAGCCCTCAATGTAAAGGCTCTAGACGCAAATACTGGTGTGAGAGCTAATTCAATCAAGGAAACACTGCATGTTGGTGAAGGGCATATTGAAGAAGAATGAACCTAGTCGTTCTTGTGGGAGAACAACTCCATTTGGCTCACTAACTTCACACACCATCAGGCTTCCAAGCAGCTCTCAAGGAAACTCTGTTTTCATACTCTATGCTTAGTGCCCTTTGTTTGCCTAGGACTGAAATGAAGCTTGGTGAGCATCCCACACAAACGAATGCTCCACATGCAGGTTTCACATGCCACCAACTCCACATTCACAGGCAACTTCAGTGCCACAGCCGTTTTCAGATAGCCCTCAATGCAAAGGCTCTAGACGCAAATATTGGTGTGAGAGCTAATTCAATCAAGGAAACACTGCATGTTGGTGAAGGGCATATTGAAGAAGGATCAGCCGAGTGGTTCTTGTGGGAGAACAACTCCATTTGGCTCACTAACTTCACACACCATCAGGCTTCCAAGCAGCTCTCAAGGAAACTCAGTTTTCACACTCTATGCTTAGTGCCCTCTGAGTGCATTATCTAGGAATGAACCTGGTAGAGCATCCCACACAAACGAATGCTCCACATGCGTGTTTCACATGCCACCAACTCCACATTCACAGGCAACTTAGGCGCCACAGCCGTTTTCAGATAGCCCTCAATGCAAAGGCTCTAGACGCAAATATTGGTGTGAGAGCTAATTCAATCAAGGAAACACTGCATGTTGGTGAAGGGCCTATTGAAGAAGGATCAGCCGAGTGGTTCTTGTGGGAGAACAACTCCATTTGGCTCACTAACTTCACACACCATCAGGCTTCCAAGCAGCTCTCAAGGAAACTCCGTTTTCACACTCTATGCTTAGTGCCCTTTCAGTGCATTTTCTAGGAATGAACCTCTTAGAGCATCCCACACAAACCAATGCTCCACATGCGGGTTTCACATGCCACAAACTCCACAATCACAGCAACTTCAGCGCCACAGCCGTTTTCAGATAGCCCTCAATGCAAAGGCTCTAGACGCAAATATTGGTGTGAGAGCTAATTCAATCAAGGAAACACTGCATGTTGGTGAAGGGCATACTGAAGAAGGATCAGCCGAGTGGTTCTTGTGGGAGAACAACTCCATTTGGCTCACTAACTTCACACACCATCAGGCTTCCAAGCAGCTCTCAAGGAAACTCAGTTTTCACACTCTATGCTTAGTGCCCTTTGAGTGCCTAGGACTGAAATGAAGCTTGGTGAGCATCCCATACAAACGAATGCTCCACATGCGGGTTTCACATGCCACCAACTCCACATTCACAGGCAACTTCAGCGCCACAGCCGTTTTCAGATAGCCCTCAATGCAAAGGCTCCAGACGCAAATATTGGTGTGAGAGCTAATTCAATCAAGGAAACACTGCATGTTGGTGAAGGGCATATTGAAGAAGAATCAGCCGAGTGGTTCTTGTGGGAGAACAACTCCATTTGGCTCACTAACTTCACACACCATCAGGCTTCCAAGAAGCTCTCAAGGAAACTCAGTTTTCACACTCTATGCTTAGTGCCCTTTGAGTGCCTAGGACTGAAATGAAGCTTGGTGAACATCCCAGACAAACGAATGCTCCACATGCGGATTTCACATGCCACCAACTCCACATTCACAGGCAACTTCAGCCCACAGCCGTTTTCAGATAGCCCTCAATGCAAAGGCTCTAGACGCAAATATTGGTGTGAGAGCTAATTCAATCAAGGAAACACTGCATGTTGGTGAAGGGCATATTGAAGTGGGATCAGCGGAGTGGTTCTTGTGGGAGAACAACTCCATTTGGCTCACTAACCTCACACACCATCTGGCTTCCAAGCAGCTCTCAAGGAAACTCAGTTTTCACACTCTATGCTTAGTGCCCTTTGAGTGCATTATCTAGGAATGAACCTGGTAGAGCATCCCACACAAACCAATGCTCCACATGCGGGTTTCACATGCCACCAACTCCACATTCACAGGCAACTTCAGCGCCACAGCCGTTTTCAGATAGCCCTCAATGCAAAGGCTCTAGACGCAAATATTGGTGTGAGCGCTAATTCAATCAAGGAAACACTGCATGTTGGTGAAGGGCATATTGAAGTAGGATCAGCTGAGTGGTTCTTGTGGGAGAACAACTCCATTTGGCTCACTAACTTCACACACCAACAGGCTTCCAAGCAGCTCTCAAGGAAACTCAGTTTTCACACTTTATGCTTAGTGCCCTTTGAGTGCCTAGGACTGAAATGAAGCTTGGTGAACATCCCACACATACGAATGCTCCACATGCGGATTTCACATGCCACCAACTCCACATTCACAGGCAACTTCAGCGCCACAGCCATTTTCAGATAGCCCTCAATGCAAAGGCTCTAGACGCAAATATTGGTGTGAGAGCTAATTCAATCAAGGAAACACTGCATGTTGGTGAAGGGCATATTGAAGTAGGATCAGCGGAGTGGTTCTTGTGGGAGAACAACTCCATTTGGCTCACTAACCTCACACACCATCTGGATTCCAAGCAGCTCTCAAGGAAACTCAGTTTTCACACTCTATGCTTAGTGCCCTTTCAGTGCATTATCTAGGAATGAACCTGGTAGAGCATCCCACACAAACGAATGCTCCACATGCGGGTTTCACATGCCACCAACTCCACATTCACAGGCAACTTCAGCGCCACAGCCGTTTTCAGATAGCCCTCAATGCAAAGGCTCTAGACGCAAATATTGGTGTGAGAGCTAATTCAATCAAGGAAACACTGCATGTTGGTGAAGGGCATATTGAAGAAGGATCAGCCGAGTGGTTCTTGTGGGAGAACAACTCCATTTGGCTCACTAACTTCACACACCATCAGGCTTCCAAGCAGCTCTCCAGGAAACTCAGTTTTCACACTCTATGCTTAGTGCCCTTTGAGTGCATTATCTAGGAATGAACCTGGTAGAGCATCCCACACAAACGAATGTTCCAAATGCGGGTTTCACATGGCACCAACTCCATATTCACAGGCAACCTCAGCACCACAGCCGTTTTCAGATAGCCCTCAATGCAAAGGCTCTAGACGCAAATATTGGTGTGAGAGCTAATTCAATCAAGGAAACACTGCATGTTGGTGAAGGGCATACTGAAGAAGAATCAGCCGAGTGGTTCTTGTGGGAGAACAACTCCATTTGGCTCACTAACTTCACACACCATCAGGCTTCCAAGCAGCTCTCAAGGAAACTCAGTTTTCACACTCTATGCTTAGTGCCCTTTGAGTGCCTAGGACTGAAATGAAGCTTGGTGAGCATCCCACACAAACGAATGCTCCACATGCGGGTTTCACATGCCACCAACTCCACATTCACAGGCAACTTCAGCGCCACAGCCGTTTTCAGATAGCCCTCAATGCAAAGGCTCTAGACGCAAATATTGGTGTGAGAGCTAATTCAATCAAGGAAACACTGCATGTTGGTGAAGGGCATATTGAAGAAGGATCGGTCGAGTGGTTCTTGTGGGAGAACAACTCCATTTGGCTCACTAACTTCACGCACCATCAGGCTTCCAAGCAGCTCTCAAGGAAACTCAGTTTTCACACTCTATGCTTAGTGCCCTTTGAGTGCATTATCTAGGAATGAACCTGGTACAGCATCCCACACAAACCAATGCTCCACATGCGGGTTTCACATGCCACCAACTCCACATTCACAGGCAACTTCAGCGCCACAGCCGTTTTCAGATAGCCCTCAATGCAAAGGCTCTAGACGCAAATATTCGTGTGAGAGCTAATTCAATCAAGGAAACACTGCATGTTGGTGAAGGGCATATTGAAGAAGAATCAGCCGAGTGGTTCTTGTGGGAGAACAACTCCATTTGGCTCACTAACTTCACACACCATCAGGCTTCCAAGAAGCTCTCAAGGAAACTCAGTTTTCACACTCTATGCTTAGTGCCCTTTGAGTGCATTATCTAGGAATGAACCTGGTAGAGCATCCCACACAAACGAATGCTCCACATGCGTGTTTCACATGCCACCAACTCCATATTCACAGGCAACTTCAGCGCCACAGCCGTTTTCAGATAGCCCTCAATGCAAAGGCTCTAGACGCAAATACTGGTGTGAGAGCTAATTCAATCAAGGAAACACTGCATGCTGGTGAAGGGCATATTGAAGAAGGATCAGCCGAAAGTGGTTCTTGTGGGAGAACAACTCCATTTGGCTCACTAACTTCACACACCATCAGGCTTCCAAGCAGCTCTCAAGGAAACTCAGTTTTCACACTCTATGCTTAGTGCCCTTTGTTTGCCTAGGACTGAAATGAAGCTTGGTGAGCATCCCACACAAACGAATGCTCCACATGCAGGTTTCACATGCCACCAACTCCACATTCACAGGCAACTTCAGTGCCACAGCCATTTTCAGATAGCCCTCAATGCAAAGGCTCTAGACGCAAATATTGGTGTGAGAGCTAATTCAATCAAGGAAACACTGCATGTTGGTGAAGGGCATATTGAAGAAGGATCAGCCGAGTGGTTCTTGTGGGAGAACAACTCCATTTGGCTCACTAACTTCACACACCATCAGGCTTCCAAGCAGCTCTCAAGGAAACTCAGTTTTCACACTCTATGCTTAGTGTCCTTTGAGTGCCTAGGACTGAAATGAAGCTTGGTGAGCATCCCACACAAACGAATGCTACACATGCGGGTTTCACATGCCACCAACTCCACATTCACAGGCAACTTCAGCGCCACAGCCGTTTTCAGATAGCCCTCAATGCAAAGGCTCTAGACGCAAATATTGCTGTGAGAGCTAATTCAATCAAGGAAACACTGCATGTTGGTGAAGGGCATATTGAAGAAGGATCAGCCGAGTGGTTCTTGTGGGAGAACAATTCCATTTGGCTCACTAACTTCACACACCATCAGGCTTCCAAGCAGCTCTCAAGGAAACTCAGTTTTCACACTCTATGCTTAGTGCCCTCTGAGTGCATTATCTAGGAATGAACCTGGTAGAGCATCCCACACAAACGAATGCTCCACATGCGGGTTTCACATGCCACCAACTCCACATTCACAGGCAACTTAGGCGCCACAGCCGTTTTCAGATAGCCCTCAATGCAAAGGCTCTAGACGCAAATATTGGTGTGAGAGCTAATTCAATCAAGGAAACACTGCATGTTGGTGAAGGGCCTATTGAAGAAGGATCAGCCGAGTGGTTCTTGTGGGAGAACAACTCCATTTGGCTCACTAACTTCACACACCATCAGGCTTCCAAGCAGCTCTCCAGGAAACTCAGTTTTCACACTCTATGCTTAGTGCCCTTTGAGTGCATTATCTAGGAATGAACCTGGTAGAGCATCCCACACAAACGAATGTTCCAAATGCGGGTTTCACATGGCACCAACTCCATATTCACAGGCAACCTCAGCGCCACAGCCGTTTTCAGATAGCCCTCAATGCAAAGGCTCTAGACGCAAATATTGGTGTGAGAGCTAATTCAATCAAGGAAACACTGCATGTTGGTGAAGGGCATACTGAAGAAGAATCAGCCGAGTGGTTCTTGTGGGAGAACAACTCCATTTGGCTCACTAACTTCACACACCATCAGGCTTCCAAGCAGCTCTCAAGGAAACTCAGTTTTCACACTCTATGCTTAGTGCCCTTTGAGTGCCTAGGACTGAAATGAAGCTTGGTGAGCATCCCACACAAACGAATGCTCCACATGCGGGTTTCACATGCCACCAACTCCACATTCACAGGCAACTTCAGCGCCACAGCCGTTTTCAGATAGCCCTCAATGCAAAGGCTCTAGACGCAAATATTGGTGTGAGAGCTAATTCAATCAAGGAAACACTGCATGTTGGTGAAGGGCATATTGAAGAAGGATCGGTCGAGTGGTTCTTGTGGGAGAACAACTCCATTTGGCTCACTAACTTCACGCACCATCAGGCTTCCAAGCAGCTCTCAAGGAAACTCAGTTTTCACACTCTATGATTAGTGCCCTTTCAGTGCATTATCTTGGAATGAACCTGGTAGAGCATCCCACACAAACCAATGCTCCAC
This sequence comes from Ochotona princeps, assembly GCF_030435755.1. Lineage (NCBI taxonomy): Eukaryota > Metazoa > Chordata > Mammalia > Lagomorpha > Ochotonidae > Ochotona > Ochotona princeps. The sequence goes on along the minus strand of NW_026697928.1, from coordinate 1,830 downwards.
ATGCGGGTTTCACATGCCACCAACTCCACATTCACAGGCAACTTCAGCGCCACAGCCGTTTTCAGATAGCCCTCAATGCAAAGGCTCTAGACGCAAATATTGGTGTGAGAGCTAATTCAATCAAGGAAACACTGCATGTTGGTGAAGGGCATATTGAAGAAGAATCAGCCGAGTGGTTCTTGTGGGAGAACAACTCCATTTGGCTCACTAACTTCACACACCATCAGGCTTCCAAGAAGCTCTCAAGGAAACTCAGTTTTCACACTCTATGCTTAGTGCCCTTTGAGTGCATTATCTAGGAATGAACCTGGTAGAGCATCCCACACAAACGAATGCTCCACATGCGTGTTTCACATGCCACCAACTCCATATTCACAGGCAACTTCAGCGCCACAGCCGTTTTCAGATAGCCCTCAATGCAAAGGCTCTAGACGCAAATACTGGTGTGAGAGCTAATTCAATCAAGGAAACACTGCATGCTGGTGAAGGGCATATTGAAGAAGGATCAGCCGAGTGGTTCTTGTGGGAGAACAACTCCATTTGGCTCACTAACTTCACACACCATCAGGCTTCCAAGCAGCTCTCAAGGAAACTCAGTTTTCACACTCTATGCTTAGTGCCCTTTGTTTGCCTAGGACTGAAATGAAGCTTGGTGAGCATCCCACACAAACGAATGCTCCACATGCAGGTTTCACATGCCACCAACTCCACATTCACAGGCAACTTCAGTGCCACAGCCATTTTCAGATAGCCCTCAATGCAAAGGCTCTAGACGCAAATATTGGTGTGAGAGCTAATTCAATCAAGGAAACACTGCATGTTGGTGAAGGGCATACTGAAGAAGGATCAGCCGAGTGGTTCTTGTGGGAGAACAACTCCATTTGGCTCACTAACTTCACACACCATCAGGCTTCCAAGCAGCTCTCAAGAAACTCAGTTTCACACACTATGCTTAGTGCCCTTTGAGTGCCTTACTAGGAATGAAGCTTGGTAGAGCATCCCACACAAACGAATGCTACACATGCGGGTTTCACATGCCACCAACTCCACATTCACAGGCAACTTAGCGCCACAGCCGTTTTCAGATAGCCCTCAATGCAAAGGCTCTAGACTTCAAATATTGGTGTGAGAGCTAATTCAATCAAGGAGACACTGCATGTTGGTGAAGGGCATACTGAAGAATAATCAGCCGAGTGGTTCTTGTGGGAGAACAACTCCATTTGGCTCACTAACTTCACACACCATCAGGCTTCCAAGCAGCTCTCAAGGAAACTCAGTTTTCACACTCTATGCTTAGTGCCCTTTGAGTGCCTATCTAGGAATGAACTGGTAGAGCATCCCACACAAACGAATGCTCCACATGCGGGTTTCACATGCCACCAACTCCACATTCACAGGCAACTTCAGCGCCACAGCCGTTTTCAGATAGCCCTCAATGCAAAGGCTCTAGACGCAAATATTGGTGTGAGAGCTAATTCAATCAAGGAAACACTGCATGTTGGTGAAGGGCATATTGAAGAAGAATCAGCCGAGTGGTTCTTGTGGGAGAACAACTCCATTTGGCTCGACTAACTTCACACAGCCATCAGGCTTCCAAGCAGCTCTCAAGGAAACTCAGTTTTCACACTCTATGCTTAGTGTCCTTTGAGTGCCTAGGACTGAAATGAAGCTTGGTGAGCATCCCACACAAACGAATGCTCCACATGTGGGTTTCACATGCCACCAACTCCACATTCACAGGCAACTTCAGCGCCACAGCCGTTTTCAGATAGCCCTCAATGCAAAGGCTCTAGACGCAAATATTGGTGTGAGAGCTAATTCAATCAAGGA
>NW_026697927.1:0-37320 GCF_030435755.1 Ochotona princeps | reverse complement strand
TTGTGGGAGAACAACTCCATTTGGCTCCTTCTAAGCTTCACACACCATGCAGTGCTTCCAAGCAGCTCTCAAGGAAACTCAGTTTTCACACTCTATGCTTAGTGCCCTTTGAGAGCCTAGGACTGAAATGAAGCTTGGTGAGCATCCCACACAAATGAATGCTCCACATGCTTGTTTCACATGCCACCAACTCCACATTCACAGGCAACTTCAGCGCCACAGCCGTTTTCAGATAGCCCTCAATGCAAAGGCTCTAGACGTAAATATTGGTGTGAGAGCTAATTCAATCAAGGAAACACTGCATGTTGGTGAAGGGCATATTGAAGAAGGATCAGCCGAGTGGTTCTTGTGGAAGAACAACTCCATTTGGCTCACTAACTTCACACACCATCAGGCTTCCAAGCAGTTCTCAAGGAAACTGAGTTTTCACACTCTATGCTTAGTGCCCTTTGAGTGCATTATCTAGGAATGAACCTGGTAGAACATCCCACACAAACGAATGCTCCACATGCGGGTTTCACATGCCACCAACTCCACATTGACAGGCAACTTCAGCGCCACAGCCATTTACAGATAGCCCTCAATGCAAAGGCTCTAGACGCAAATATTGGTGTGAGAGCTAATTCAATCAAGGAAACACTGCATGTTGGTGAAGGGCATATTGAAGAAGGATCAGCCGAGTGGTTCTTGTGGGAGAACAACTCCATTTGGCTCACTAACTTCACACACCATCAGGCTTCCAAGCAGCTCTCAAAGAATCTCAGTTTTCACACTCTATGCTTAGTGCCCTTTGAGTGCATTATCTAGGAATGAACCTGGTAGAGCATCCCACACAAACGAATGCTCCACATGCGGGTTTCACATGCCACCAACTCCACATTCACAGGCAACTTCAGCGCCACAGCCCTTTCAGATAGCCCTCAATGCAAAGGCTCTAGACGCAAATATTGGTGTGAGAGCTAATTCAATCAAGGAAACACTGCATGTTGGTGAAGGGCATATTGAAGAAGGATCAGCCGAGTGGTTCTTGTGGGAGAACAACTCCATTTGGCTCACTAACTTCACACACCATCAGGCTTCCAAGCAGCTCTCAAGGAAACTCAGTTTTCACACTCTATGCTTAGTGCCCTTTGAGTGCCAGGACTGAAATGAACCTGGTAGAGCATCCCACACAAACGAATGCTCCACATGCGGGTTTCACATGCCACCAAATCCACATTCACAGGCAACTTCAGCGCCACAGCCGTTTTCAGATAGCCCTCAATGCAAAGGCTCTAGACGCAAATATTGGTGTGAGAGCTAATTCAATCAAGGAAACACTGCATGTTGGTGAAGGGCATATTGAAGAAGGATCAGCCGAGTGGTTCTTGTGGGAGAACAACTCCATTTGGCTCACTAACTTCACACACCATCAGGCTTCCAAGCAGCTCTCAAGGAAACTCAGTTTTCACACTCTATGCTTAGTGCCCTTTGAGTGCATTATCTAGGAATGAACCTGGTAGAGCATCCCACACAAACGAATGCTCCACATGCGGGTTTCACATGCCACCAACTCCACATTCACAGGCAACTTCAGCGCCACAGCCATTTACAGAGAGCCCTCAATGCAAAGGCTCTAGACGCAAATATTGGTGTGAGAGCTAATTCAATCAGGAAACACTGCATGTTGGTGAAGGGCATATTGAAGAAGGATCAGCCGAGTGGTTCTTGTGGGAGAACAACTCCATTTGGCTCACTAACTTCACACACCATCAGGCTTCCAAGCAGCTCTCAAGGAAACTCAGTTTTCACACTCTATGCTTAGTGCCCTTTGAGTGCATTATCTAGGAATGAACCTGGTAGAACATCACACACAAACGAATGCTCCACATGCGGGTTTCACATGCCACCAACTCCACATTCACAGGCAACTTCAGCGCCACAGCCGTTTTCAGATAGCCCTCAATGCAAAGGCTCTAGACGCAAATATTGGTGTGAGAGCTAATTCAATCAAGGAAACACTGCATGTTGGTGAAGGGCATATTGAAGAAGGATCAGCCAAGTGGTTCTTGTGGGAGAACAACTCCATTTGGCTCACTAACTTCACACACCATCAGGCTTCCAAGCAGCTCTCAAGGAAACTCAGTTTTCACACTCTATGCTAAGTGCCCTTTGAGTGCATTATCTAGGAATGAACCTGGTAGAGCATGCCACACAAACGAATGCTCCACATGCGGTTTTCACATGCCACCAACTCCACATTGACAGGCAACTTCAGCGCCACAGCCGTTTTCAGATAGCCCTCAATGCAAAGGCTCTAGACGCAAATATTGGTGTGAGAGCTAATTCAATCAAGGAAACACTGCATGTTGGTGAAGGGCATATTGAAGAAGGATCAGCCGAGTGGTTCTTGTGGGAGAACAACTCCATTTGGCTCACTAACTTCACACACCATCAGGCTTCCAAGCAGCTCTCAAGGAAACTCAGTTTTCACACTCTATGCTTAGTGCCCTTTGAGTGCCAGGACTGAAATGAACCTGGTAGAACATGCCACACAAACGAATGCTCCACATGCGGGTTTCACATGCCACCAACTCCACATTCACAGGCAACTTCAGCGCCACAGCCGTTTTCAGATAGCCCTCAATGCAAAGGCTCTAGACGCAAATATTGGTGTGAGAGCTAATTCAATCAAGGAAACACTGCATGTTGGTGAAGGGCATATTGAAGAAGGATCAGCCGAGTGGTTCTTGTGGGAGAACAACTCCATTTGGCTCACTAACTTCACACACCATCAGGCTTCCAAGCAGCTCTCAAGGAAACTCAGTTTTCACACTCTATGCTTAGTGCCCTTTGAGAGCCTAGGACTGAAATGAAGCTTGGTGAGCATCCCACACAAATGAATGCTCCACATGCTTGTTTCACATGCCACCAACTCCACATTCACAGGCAACTTCAGCGCCACAGCCGTTTTCAGATAGCCCTCAATGCAAAGGCTCTAGACGTAAATATTGGTGTGAGAGCTAATTCAATCAAGGAAACACTGCATGTTGGTGAAGGGCATATTGAAGAAGGATCAGCCGAGTGGTTCTTGTGGAAGAACAACTCCATTTGGCTCACTAACTTCACACACCATCAGGCTTCCAAGCAGATCTCAAGGAAACTGAGTTTTCACACTCTATGCTTAGTGCCCTTTGAGTGCATTATCTAGGAATGAACCTGGTAGAACATCCCACACAAACGAATGCTCCACATGCGGGTTTCACATGCCACCAACTCCACATTGACAGGCAACTTCAGCGCCACAGCCATTTACAGATAGCCCTCAATGCAAAGGCTCTAGACGCAAATATTGGTGTGAGAGCTAATTCAATCAAGGAAACACTGCATGTTGGTGAAGGGCATATTGAAGAAGGATCAGCCGAGTGGTTCTTGTGGGAGAACAACTCCATTTGGCTCACTAACTTCACACACCATCAGGCTTCCAAGCAGCTCTCAAGGAAACTGAGTTTTCACACTCTATGCTTAGTGCCCTTTGAGTGCATTATCTAGGAATGAACCTGGTAGAGCATCCCACACAAACGAATGCTCCACATGCGGGTTTCACATGCCACCAACTCCACATTCACAGGCAACTTCAGCGCCACAGCCCTTTTCAGATAGCCCTCAATGCAAAGGCTCTAGACGCAAATATTGGTGTGAGAGCTAATTCAATCAAGGAAACACTGCATGTTGGTGAAGGGCATATTGAAGAAGGATCAGCCGAGTGGTTCTTGTGGGAGAACAACTCCATTTGGCTCACTAACTTCACACACCATCAGGCTTCCAAGCAGCTCTCAAGGAAACTCAGTTTTCACACTCTATGCTTAGTGCCCTTTGAGTGCCAGGACTGAAATGAACCTGGTAGAGCATCCCACACAAACGAATGCTCCACATGCGGGTTTCACATGCCACCAACTCCACATTGACAGGCAGCTTCAGCGCCACAGCCGTTTTCAGATAGCCCTCAATGCAAAGGCTCTAGACGCAAATATTGGTGTGAGAGCTAATTCAATCAAGGAAACACTGCATGTTGGTGAAGGGCATATTGAAGAAGGATCAGCCGAGTGGTTCTTGTGGGAGAACAACTCCATTTGGCTCACTAACTTCACACACCATCAGGCTTCCAAGCAGCTCTCAAGGAAACTCAGTTTTCACACTCTATGCTTAGTGCCCTTTGAGTGCATTATCTAGGAATGAACCTGGTAGAGCATCCCACACAAACGAATGCTCCACATGCGGGTTTCACATGCCACCAACTCCACATTCACAGGCAACTTCAGCGCCACAGCCATTTACAGAGAGCCCTCAATGCAAAGGCTCTAGACGCAAATATTGGTGTGAGAGCTAATTCAATCAGGAAACACTGCATGTTGGTGAAGGGCATATTGAAGAAGGATCAGCCGAGTGGTTCTTGTGGGAGAACAACTCCATTTGGCTCACTAACTTCACACACCATCAGGCTTCCAAGCAGCTCTCAAGGAAACTCAGTTTTCACACTCTATGCTTAGTGCCCTTTGAGAGCCTAGGACTGAAATGAATCTTGTTGAGCATCCCACACAAATGAATGCTCCACATGCGGGTTTCACATGCCACCAACTCCACATTCACAGGCAACTTCAGCGCCACAGCCGTTTTCAGATAGCCCTCAATGCAAAGGCTCTAGACGCAAATATTGGTGTGAGAGCTAATTCAATCAAGGAAACACTGCATGTTGGTGAAGGGCATATTGAAGAAGGATCAGCCAAGTGGTTCTTGTGGGAGAACAACTCCATTTGGCTCACTAACTTCACACACCATCAGGCTTCCAAGCAGCTCTCAAGGAAACTGAGTTTTCACACTCTATGCTTAGTGCCCTTTGAGTTCATTATCTAGGAATGAACCTGGTAGAGCATGCCACACAAACGAATGCTCCACATGCGGTTTTCACATGCCACCAACTCCACATTGACAGGCAACTTCAGCGCCACAGCCGTTTTCAGATAGCCCTCAATGCAAAGGCTCTAGACGCAAATATTGGTGTGAGAGATAATTCAATCAAGGAAACACTGCATGTTGGTGAAGGGCATATTGAAGAAGGATCAGCCGAGTGGTTCTTGTGGGAGAACAACTCCATTTGGCTCACTAACTTCACACACCATCAGGCTTCCAAGCAGCTCTCAAGGAAACTCAGTTTTCACACTCTATGCTTAGTGCCCTTTGAGTGCCAGGACTGAAATGAACCTGGTAGAACATGCCACACAAACGAATGCTCCACATGCGGGTTTCACATGCCACCAACTCCACATTCACAGGCAACTTCAGCGCCACAGCCATTTACAGATAGCCCTCAATGCAAAGGCTCTAGACGCAAATATTGGTGTGAGAGCTAATTCAATCAAGGAAACACTGCATGTTGGTGAAGGGCATATTGAAGAAGGATCAGCCGAGTGGTTCTTGTGGGAGAACAACTCCATTTGGCTCACTAACTTCACACACCATCAGGCTTCCAAGCAGCTCTCAAGGAAACTCAGTTTTCACACTCTATGCTTAGTGCCCTTTGAGTGCATTATCTAGGAATGAACCTGGTAGAGCATCCCACACAAACGAATGCTCCACATGCGGGTTTCACATGCCACCAACTCCACATTCACAGGCAACTTCAGCGCCACAGCCATTTACAGAGAGCCCTCAATGCAAAGGCTCTAGACGCAAATATTGGTGTGAGAGCTAATTCAATCAAGGAAACACTGCATGTTGGTGAAGGGCATATTGAAGAAGGATCAGCCGAGTGGTTCTTGTGGGAGAACAACTCCATTTGGCTCACTAACTTCACACACCATCAGGCTTCCAAGCAGCTCTCAAGGAAACTCAGTTTTCACACTCTATGCTTAGTGCCCTTTGAGTGCATTATCTAGGAATGAACCTGGTAGAGCATCCCACACAAACGAATGCTCCACATGCGGGTTTCACATGCCACCAACTCCACATTCACAGGCAACTTCAGCGCCACAGCCGTTTTCAGATAGCCCTCAATGCAAAGGCTCTAGACGCAAATATTGGTGTGAGAGCTAATTCAATCAAGGAAACACTGCATGTTGGTGAAGGGCATATTGAAGAAGGATCAGCCGAGTGGTTCTTGTGGGAGAACAACTCCATTTGGCTCACTAACTTCACACACCATCAGGCTTCCAAGCAGCTCTCAAGGAAACTCAGTTTTCACACTCTATGCTTAGTGCCCTTTGAGAGCCTAGGACTGAAATGAAGCTTGGTGAGCATCCCACACAAATGAATGCTCCACATGCGGGTTTCACATGCCACCTACTCCACATTCACAGGCAACTTCAGCGCCACAACCGTTTTCAGATAGCCCTCAATGCAAAGGCTCTAGACGTAAATATTGGTGTGAGAGCTAATTCAATCAAGGAAACACTGCATGTTGGTGAAGGGCATAATTGAAGAAGGATCAGCCGAGTGGTTCTTGTGGGAGAACAACTCCATTTGGCTCACTAACGTCACACACCATCAGGCTTCCAAGCAGCTCTCAAGGAAACTCAGTTTTCACACTCTATGCTTAGTGCCCTTTGAGTGCATTATCTAGGAATGAACCTGGTAGAGCATCCCACACAAACGAATGCTCCACATGCGGGTTTTCACATGCCACCAACTCCACATTCACAGGCAACTTCAGCGCCACAGCCATTTTCAGATAGCCCTCAATGCAAAGGATCTAGACGCAAATATTGGTGTGAGAGCTAATTCAATCAAGGAAACACTGCATGTTGGTGAAGGGCATATTGAAGAAGGATCAGCCGAGTGGTTCTTGTGGGAGAACAACTCCATTTGGCTCACTAACTTCACACACCATCAGGCTTCCAAGCAGCTCTCAAGGAAACTCAGTTTTCACACTCTATGCTTAGTGCCCTTTGAGTGCCAGGACTGAAATGAACCTGGTAGAGCATCCCACACAAACGAATGCTCCACATGCGGGTTTCACATGCCACCAACTCCACATTCACAGGCAACTTCAGCGCCACAGCCGTTTACACATAGCCCTCAACGCAAACGCTCTAGACGCAAATATTGGTGTGAGAGCTAATTCAATCAAGGAAACACTGCATGTTGGTGAAGGGCATATTGAAGAAGGATCAGCCGAGTGGTTCTTGTGGGAGAACAACTCCATTTGGCTCACTAACTTCACACACCATCAGGCTTCCAAGCAGCTCTCAAGGAAACTCAGTTTTCACACTCTATGCTTAGTGCCCTTTGAGTGCATTATCTAGGAATGAACCTGGTAGAACATCCCACACAAACGAATGCTCCACATGCGGGTTTCACATGCCACCAACTCCACATTCACAGGCAACTTCAGAGCCCCAGCCGTTTTCAGATAGCCCTCAATGCAAAGGCTCTAGACGAAAATATTGGTGTGAGAGCTAATTCAATCAAGGAAACACTGCATGTTGGTGAAGGGCATATTGAAGAAGGATCAGCCGAGTGGTTCTTGTGGGAGAACAACTCCATTTGGCTCACTAACTTCACACACCATCAGGCTTCCAAGCAGCTCTCAAGGAAACTGAGTTTTCACACTCTATGCTTAGTGCCCTTTGAGTGCATTATCTAGGAATGAACCTGGTAGAACATCCCACACAAACGAATGCTCCACATGCGGGTTTCACATGCCACGAACTCCACATTCACAGGCAACTTCAGAGCCCCAGCCGTTTTCAGATAGCCCTCTTTTCAAAGGCTCTAGACGCAAATATTGGTGTGAGAGCTAATTCAATCAAGGAAACACTGCATGTTGGTGAAGGGCATATTGAAGAAGGATCAGCCGAGTGGTTCTTGTGGGAGAACAACTCCATTTGGCTCACTAACTTCACACACCATCAGGCTTCCAAGCAGCTCTCAAGGAAACTGAGTTTTCACACTCTATGCTTAGTGCCCTTTGAGTGCATTATCTAGGAATGAACCTGGTAGAACATCCCACACAAACGAATGCTCCACATGCGGGTTTCACATGCCACCAACTCCACATTCACAGGCAACTTCAGCGCCACAGCCGTTTTCAGATAGCCCTCAATGCAAAGGCTCTAGACGCAAATATTGGTGTGAGAGCTAATTCAATCAAGGAAACACTGCATGTTGGTGAAGGGCATATTGAAGAAGGATCAGCCGAGTGGTTCTTGTGGGAGAACAACTCCATTTGGCTCACTAACTTCACACACCATCAGGCTTCCAAGCAGCTCTCAAGGAAACTCAGTTTTCACACTCTATGCTTAGTGCCCTTTGAGTGCATTATCTAGGAATGAACCTGGTAGAACATCCCACACAAACGAATGCTCCACATGCGGGTTTCACATGCCACCAACTCCACATTCACAGGCAACTTCAGCGCCACAGCTGTTTTCAGATAGCCCTCAATGCAAAGGCTCTAGACGAAAATATTGGTGTGAGAGCTAATTCAATCAAAGAAACATTGCATGTTGGTGAAGGGCATATTGAAGAAGGATCAGCCGAGTGGTTCTTGTGGGAGAACAACTCCATTTGGCTCACTAACTTCACACACCATCAGGCTTCCAAGCAGTTCTCAAGGAAACTCAGTTTTCACACTCTATGCTTAGTGCCCTTTGAGTGCATTATCTAGGAATGAACCTGGTAGAACATCCCACACAAACGAATGCTCCACATGCGGGTTTCACATGCCACCAACTCCACATTCACAGGCAACTTCAGCGCCACAGCCATTTACAGATAGCCCTCAATGCAAAGGCTCTAGACGCAAATATTGGTGTGAGAGCTAATTCAGTCAAGAAAACACTGCATGTTGGTGAAGGGCATATTGAAGAAGGATCAGCCGAGTGGTTTTTTGTGGGAGAACAACTCCATTTGGTTCACTAACTTCACACACCATCAGGCTTCCAAGCAGTTCTCAAGGAAACTCAGTTTTCACACTCTATGCTTAGTGCCCTTTGAGTGCATTATCTAGGAATGAACCTGGTAGAGCATCTCACACAAACGAATGCTCCACATGCGGGTTTCACATGCCACCAACTCCACATTCACAGGCAACTTCAGCGCCACAGCCGTTTTCAGATAGCCCAAATGCAAAGGCTCTAGACGCAAATATTGGTGTGAGAGCTAATTCAATCAAGGAAACACTGCATGTTGGTGAAGGGCATATTGAAGAAGGATCAGCCGAGTGGTTCTTGTGGGAGAACAACTCCATTTGGTTCACTAACTTCACACACCATCAGGCTTCCAAGCAGCTCTCAAGGAAACTCAGTTTTCACACTCTATGCTTAGTGCCCTTTGAGTGCATTATCTAGGAATGAACCTGGTAGAGCATCCCACACAAACGAATGCTCCACATGCGGGTTTCCCATGCCACCAACTCCACATTCTCAGACAACTTCAGCGCCACAGCTGTTTTCAGATAGCCCTCAATGCAAAGGCTCTAGACGCAAATATTGGTGTGGGGGACAATTCAATCAAGGAAACACTGCATGTTGGTGAAGGGCATATTGAAGAAGGATCAGCCGAGTGGTTCTTGTGGGAGAACAACTCCATTTGGCTCACTAACTTCACACACCATCAGGCTTCCAAGCAGCTCTCAAGGAAACTCAGTTTTCACACTCTATGCTTAGTGCCCTTTGAGTGCCTAGGACTGACATGAAGCTGGTAGAGCATCCCACAGAAACGAATGCTCCACATGCGGGTTTCACATGCCACCAACTCCACATTGACAGGCAACTTCAGCGCCACAGCTGTTTTCAGATAGCCCTCAATGCAAAGGCTCTAGACACAAATATTGGTGTGAGAGCTAATTCAATCAAGGAAACACTGCATGTTGGTGAAGGGCATATTGAAGAAGGATCAGCCGAGTGGTTCTTGTGGGAGAACAACTCCATTTGGCTCACTAACTTCACACACCATCAGGCTTCCAAGCAGCTCTCAAGGAAACTCAGTTTTCACACTCTATGCTTAGTGCCCTTTGAGTGCATTATCTAGGAATGAACCTGGTAGAACATCCCACACAAACGAATGCTCCACATGCGGGTTTCCCATGCCACCAACTCCACATTGACAGGCAACTTCAGCGCCACAGCCATTTACAGATAGCCCTCAATGCAAAGGCTCTAGACGCAAATATTGGTGTGAGAGCTAATTCAATCAAGGAAACACTGCATGTTGGTGAAGGGCATATTGAAGAAGGATCAGCCGAGTGGTTCTTGTGGGAGAACAACTCCATTTGGCTCACTAACTTCACACACCATCATGCTTCCAAGCAGCTCTCAAGGAAACTCAGTTTTCACACTCTATGCTTAGTGCCCTTTGAGTGCCTAGGACTGAAATGAACCTGGTAGAGCATCCCACACAAACGAATGCTCCACATGCGGGTTTCACATGCCACCAACTCCACATTCACAGGCAACTTCAGCGCCACAGCCGTTTTCAGATAGCCCTCAATGCAAAGGCTCTAGACGCAAATATTGGTGTGAGAGCTAATTCAATCAAGGAAACACTGCATGTTGGTGAAGGGCATATTGAAGAAGGATCAGCCGAGTGGTTCTTGTGGGAGAACAACTCCATTTGGCTCACTAACTTCACACACCATCAGGCTTCCAAGCAGCTCTCAAGGAAACTCAGTTTTCACACTCTATGCTTAGTGCCCTTTGAGTGCATTATCTAGGAATGAACCTGGTAGAACATCCCACACAAACGAATGCTCCACATGCGGGTTTCACATGCCACCAACTCCACATTCACAGGCAACTTCAGCGCCACAGCCATTTACAGATAGCCCTCAATGCAAAGGCTCTAGACGCAAATATTGGTGTGAGAGCTAATTCAGTCAAGGAAACACTGCATGTTGGTGAAGGGCATATTGAAGAAGGATCAGCCGAGTGGTTTTTTGTGGGAGAACAACTCCATTTGGCTCACTAACTTCACACACCATCAGGCTTCCAAGCAGTTCTCAAGGAAACTCAGTTTTCACACTCTATGCTTAGTGCCCTTTGAGTGCATTATCTAGGAATGAACCTGGTAGAGCATCCCACACAAACGAATGCTCCACATGCGGGTTTCACATGCCACCAACTCCACATTGACAGGCAACTTCAGCGCCACAGCCGTTTTCAGATAGCCCAAATGCAAAGGCTCTAGACGCAAATATTGGTGTGAGAGCTAATTCAATCAAGGAAACACTGCATGTTGGTGAAGGGCATATTGAAGAAGGATCAGCCGAGTGGTTCTTGTGGGAGAACAACTCCATTTGGTTCACTAACTTCACACACCATCAGGCTTCCAAGCAGCTCTCAAGGAAACTCAGTTTTCACACTCTATGCTTAGTGCCCTTTGAGTGCATTATCTAGGAATGAAACTGGTAGAGCATCCCACACAAACGAATGCTCCACATGCGGGTTTCCCATGCCACCAACTCCACATTCTCAGGCAACTTCAGCGCCACAGCTGTTTTCAGATAGCCCTCAATGCAAAGGCTCTAGACGCAAATATTGGTGTGGGGGACAATTCAATCAAGGAAACACTGCATGTTGATGAAGGGCATATTGTAGAAGGATCAGCCGAGTGGTTCTTGTGGGAGAACAACTCCATTTGGCTCACTAACTTCACACACCATCAGGCTTCCAAGCAGCTCTCAAGGAAACTCAGTTTTCACACTCTATGCTTAGTGCCCTTTGAGTGCCTAGGACTGAAATGAACCTGGTAGAGCATCCCACACAAACGAATGCTCCACATGCGGGTTTCACATGCCACCAACTCCACATTCACAGGCAACTTCAGAGCCCCAGCCGTTTTCAGATTGCCCTCAATGCAAAGGCTCTAGACGCAAATATTGGTGTGAGAGCTAATTCAATCAAGGAAACACTGCATGTTGGTGAAGGGCATATTGAAGAAGGATCAGCCGAGTGGTTCTTGTGGGAGAACAACTCCATTTGGCTCACTAACTTCACACACCATCAGGCTTCCAAGCAGCTCTCAAGGAAACTCAGTTTTCACACTCTATGCTTAGTGCCCTTTGAGTGCATTATCTAGGAATGAACCTGGTAGAACATCCCACACAAACGAATGCTCCACATGCGGGTTTCACATGCCACCAACTCCACATTCACAGGCAACTTCAGCGCCACAGCTGTTTTCAGATAGCCCTCAATGCAAAGGCTCTAGACACAAATATTGGTGTGAGAGCTAATTCAATCAAGGAAACACTGCATGTTGGTGAAGGGCATATTGAAGAAGGATCAGCCGAGTGGTTCTTGTGGGAGAACAACTCCATTTGGCTCACTAACTTCACACACCATCAGGCTTCCAAGCAGCTCTCAAGGAAACTCAGTTTTCACACTCTATGCTTAGTGCCCTTTGAGTGCATTATCTAGGAATGAACCTGGTAGAACATCCCACACAAACGAATGCTCCACATGCGGGTTTCCCATGCCACCAACTCCACATTCACAGGCAACTTCAGCGCCACAGCCGTTTTCAGATAGCCCTCAATGCAAAGGCTCTAGACACAAATATTGGTGTGAGAGCTAATTCAATCAAGGAAACACTGCATGTTGGTGAAGGGCATATTGAAGAAGGATCAGCCGAGTGGTTCTTGTGGGAGAACAACTCCATTTGGCTCACTAACTTCACACACCATCAGGCTTCCAAGCAGCTCTCAAGCAAACTCAGTTTTCACACTCTATGCTTAGTGCCCTTTGAGTGCATTATCTAGGAATGAACCTGGTAGAACATCCCACACAAACGAATGCTCCACATGCGGGTTTCACATGCCACCAACTCCACATTCACAGGCAACTTCAGCGCCACAGCTGTTTTCAGATAGCCCTCAATGCAAAGGCTCTAGACGCAAATATTGGTGTGAGAGCTAATTCAATCAAGGAAACACTGCATGTTGGTGAAGGGCATATTGAAGAAGGATCAGCCGAGTGGTTCTTGTGGGAGAACAACTCCATTTGGCTCACTAACTTCACACACCATCATGCTTCCAAGCAGCTCTCAAGGAAACTCAGTTTTCACACTCTATGCTTAGTGCCCTTTGAGTGCCTAGGACTGAAATCAACCTGGTAGAGCATCCCACACAAACGAATGCTCCACATGCGGGTTTCACATGCCACCTACTCCACATTCACAGGCAACTTCAGCGCCACAGCCGTTTTCAGATAGCCCTCAATGCAAAGGCTCTAGACGCAAATATTGGTGTGAGAGCTAATTCAATCAAGGAAACACTGCATGTTGGTGAAGGGCATATTGAAGAAGGATCAGCCGAGTGGTTCTTGTGAGAGAACAACTCCATTTGGCTCACTAACTTCACACACCATCAGGCTTCCAAGCAGCTCTCAGGGAAACTCAGTTTTCACACTCTATGCTTAGTGCCCTTTGAGTGCATTATCTAGGAATGAACCTGGTAGAACATCCCACACAAACGAATGCTCCACATGCGGGTTTCACATGCCACCAACTCCACATTCACAGGCAACTTCAGCGCCACAGCTGTTTTCAGAGAGCCCTCAATGCAAAGGATCTAGACGCAAATATTGGTGTGAGAGCTAATTCAATCAAGGAAACACTGCATGTTGGTGAAGGGCATATTGAAGAAGGATCAGCCGAGTGGTTCTTGTGGGAGAACAACTCCAATTGGCTCACTAACTTCACACACCATCAGGCTTCCAAGCAGCTCTCAAGGAAACTCAGTTTTCACACTCTATGCTTAGTGCCCTTTGAGTGCATTATCTAGGAATGAACCTGGTAGAGCATGCCACACAAACGAATGCTCCACATGCGGGTTTCACATGCCACCAACTCCACATTGACAGGCAACTTCAGCGCCACAGCCGTTTACAGATAGCCCTCAATGCGAAGGCTCTAGACGCAAATATTGGTGTGAGAGCTAATTCAATCAAGGAAACACTGCATGTTGGTGAAGGGCATATTGAAGAAGGATCAGCCGAGTGGTTCTTGTGGGAGAACAACTCCATTTGGCTCACTAACTTCACACACCATCAGGCTTCCAAGCAGCTCTCAAGGAAACTCAGTTTTCACACTCTATGCTTAGTGCCCTTTGAGTGCATTATCTAGGAATGAACCTGGTAGAGCATCCCACACAAACGAATGCTCCACATGCGGGTTTCACATGCCACCAACTCCACATTCACAGGCAACTTCAGCGCCACAGCCGTTTACAGATAGCCCTCAATGCGAAGGCTCTAGACGCAAATATTGGTGTGAGAGCTAATTCAATCAAGGAAACACTGCATGTTGGTGAAGGGCATATTGAAGAAGGATCAGCCGAGTGGTTCTTGTGGGAGAACAACTCCATTTGGCTCACTAACTTCACACACCATCAGGCTTCCAAGCAGCTCTCAAGGAAACTCAGTTTTCACACTCTATGCTTAGTGCCCTTTGAGTGCCTAGGACTGAAATGAACCTGGTAGAGCATCCCACACAAACGAATGCTCCACATGCGGTTTTCACATGCCACCAACTCCACATTCACAGGCAACTTCAGCGCCACAGCCGTTTTCAGATAGCCCTCAATGCAAAGGCTCTAGACGCAAATATTGGTGTGAGAGCTAATTCAATCAAGGAAACACTGCATGTTGGTGAAGGGCATATTGAAGAAGGATCAGCCGAGTGGTTCTTGTGAGAGAACAACTCCATTTGGCTCACTAACTTCACACACCATCAGGCTTCCAAGCAGCTCTCAGGGAAACTCAGTTTTCACACTCTATGCTTAGTGCCCTTTGAGTGCATTATCTAGGAATGAACCTGGTAGAACATCCCACACAAACGAATGCTCCACATGCGGGTTTCACATGCCACCAACTCCACATTCACAGGCAACTTCAGCGCCACAGCTGTTTTCAGAGAGCCCTCAATGCAAAGGATCTAGACGCAAATATTGGTGTGAGAGCTAATTCAATCAAGGAAACACTGCATGTTGGTGAAGGGCATATTGAAGAAGGATCAGCCGAGTGGTTCTTGTGGGAGAACAACTCCATTTGGCTCACTAACTTCACACACCATCAGGCTTCCAAGCAGCTCTCAAGCAAACTCAGTTTTCACACTCTATGCTTAGTGCCCTTTGAGTGCCTAGGACTGAAATGAACCTGGTAGAGCATCCCACACAAACGAATGCTCCACATGCGGGTTTCACATGCCACCAACTCCACATTGACAGGCAACTTCAGCGCCACAGCCGTTTTCAGATAGCCCTCAATGCAAAGGCTCTAGACGCAAATATTGGTGTGAGAGCTAATTCAATCAAGGAAACACTGCATGTTGGTGAAGGGCATATTGAAGAAGGATCAGCCGAGTGGTTCTTGTGAGAGAACAACTCCATTTGGCTCACTAACTTCACACACCATCAGGCTTCCAAGCAGCTCTCAGGGAAACTCAGTTTTCACACTCTATGCTTAGTGCCCTTTGAGTGCATTATCTAGGAATGAACCTGGTAGAACATCCCACACAAACGAATGCTCCACATGCGGGTTTCACATGCCACCAACTCCACATTCACAGGCAACTTCAGCGCCACAGCCATTTTCAGAGAGCCCTCAATGCAAAGGATCTAGACGCAAATATTGGTGTGAGAGCTAATTCAATCAAGGAAACACTGCATGTTGGTGAAGGGCATATTGAAGAAGGATCAGCCGAGTGGTTCTTGTGGGAGAACAACTCCATTTGGCTCACTAACTTCACACACCATCAGGCTTCCAAGCAGCTCTCAAGGAAACTCAGTTTTCACACTCTATGCTTAGTGCCCTTTGAGGGCATTATCTAGGAATGAATCTGGTAGAGCATCCCACACAAACGAATGCTCCACATGCGGGTTTCACATGCCACCAACTACACATTGACAGGCAACTTCAGCGCCACAGCCGTTTACAGATAGCCCTCAATGCGAAGGCTCTAGACGCAAATATTGGTGTGAGAGCTAATTCAATCAAGGAAACACTGCATGTTGGTGAAGGGCATATTGAAGAAGGATCAGCCAAGTGGTTTTTTGTGGGAGAACAACTCCATTTGGCTCACTAACTTCACACACCATCAGGCTTCCAAGCAGCTCTCAAGGAAACTCAGTTTTCACACTCTATGCTTAGTGCCCTTTGAGTGCATTATCTAGGAATGAACCTGGTAGAGCATCCCACACAAACGAATGCTCCACATGCGGTTTTCACATGCCACCAACTCCACATTCACAGGCAACTTCAGCGCCACAGCCGTTTTCAGATAGCCCTCAATGCAAAGGCTCTAGACGCAAATATTGGTGTGAGAGCTAATTCAATCAAGGAAACACTGCATGTTGGTGAAGGGCATATTGAAGAAGGATCAGCCGAGTGGTTCTTGTGGGAGAACAACTCCATTTGGCTCACTAACTTCACACACCATCAGGCTTCCAAGCAGCTCTCAAGGAAACTCAGTTTTCACACTCTATGCTTAGTGCCCTTTGAGGGCATTATCTAGGAATGAACCTGGTAGAGCATCCCACACAAACGAATGCTCCACATGCGGGTTTCACATGCCACCAACTCCACATTGACAGGCAACTTCAGCGCCGCAGCCGTTTACAGATAGCCCTCAATGCGAAGGCTCTAGACGCAAATATTGGTGTGAGAGCTAATTCAATCAAGGAAACACTGCATGTTGGTGAAGGGCATATTGAAGAAGGATCAGCCAAGTGGTTTTTTGTGGGAGAACAACTCCATTTGGCTCACTAACTTCACACACCATCAGGCTTCCAAGCAGCTCTCAAGGAAACTCAGTTTTCACACTCTATGCTTAGTGCCCTTTGAGTGCATTATCTAGGAATGAACCTGGTAGAGCATCCCACACAAACGAATGCTCCACATGCGGTTTTCACATGCCACCAACTCCACATTCACAGGCAACTTCAGCGCCACAGCCGTTTTCAGATAGCCCTCAATGCAAAGGCTCTAGACGCAAATATTGGTGTGGGGGACAATTCAATCAAGGAAACACTGCATGTTGGTGAAGGGCATATTGAAGAAGGATCAGCCGAGTGGTTCTTGTGGGAGAACAACTCCATTTGGCTCACTAACTTCACACACCATCAGGCTTCCAAGCAGCTCTCAAGGAAACTCAGTTTTCACACTCTATGCTTAGTGCCCTTTGAGTGCATTATCTAGGAATGAACCTGGTAGAACATCCCACACAAACGAATGCTCCACATGCGGGTTTCACATGCCACCAACTCCACATTCACAGACAACTTCAGCGCCACAGCCATTTACAGATAGCCCTCATGCAAAGGCTCTAGACGCAAATATTGGTGTGAGAGCTAATTCAGTCAAGGAAACACTGCATGTTGGTGAAGGGCATATTGAAGAAGGATCAGCCGAGTGGTTTTTTGTGGGAGAACAACTCCATTTGGCTCACTAACTTCACACACCATCAGGCTTCCAAGCAGCTCTCAAGGAAACTCAGTTTTCACACTCTATGCTTAGTGCCCTTTGAGTGCATTATCTAGGAATGAACCTGGTAGAACATCTCACACAAACGAATGCTCCACATGCGGGTTTCACATGCCACCAACTCCACATTCACAGGCAACTTCAGCGCCACAGCTGTTTTCAGATAGCCCTCAATGCAAAGGCTCTAGACGCAAATATTGGTGTGAGGGACAATTCAATCAAGGAAACACTGCATGTTGGTGAAGGGCATATTGAAGAAGGATCAGCCGAGTGGTTCTTGTGGGAGAACAACTCCATTTGGCTCACTAACTTCACACACCATCAGGCTTCCAAGCAGCTCTCAAGGAAACTCAGTTTTCACACTCTATGCTTAGTGCCCTTTGAGTGCATTATCTAGGAATGAACCTGGTAGAGCATCCCACACAAACGAATGCTCCACATGCGGGTTTCACATGCCACCAACTCCACATTGACAGGCAACTTCAGCGCCACAGCCGTTTTCAGATAGCCCTCAATGCAAAGGCTCTAGACGCAAATATTGGTGTGAGAGCTAATTCAATCAAGGAAACACTGCATGTTGGTGAAGGGCATATTGAAGAAGGATCAGCCGAGTGGTTCTTGTGAGAGAACAACTCCATTTGGCTCACTAACTTCACACACCATCAGGCTTCCAAGCAGCTCTCAGGGAAACTCAGTTTTCACACTCTATGCTTAGTGCCCTTTGAGTGCATTATCTAGGAATGAACCTGGTAGAACATCCCACACAAACGAATGCTCCACATGCGGGTTTCACATGCCACCAACTCCACATTCACAGGCAACTTCAGCGCCACAGCTGTTTTCAGAGAGCCCTCAATGCAAAGGATCTAGACGCAAATATTGGTGTGAGAGCTAATTCAATCAAGGAAACACTGCATGTTGGTGAAGGGCATATTGAAGAAGGATCAGCCGAGTGGTTCTTGTGGGAGAACAACTCCAATTGGCTCACTAACTTCACACACCATCAGGCTTCCAAGCAGCTCTCAAGGAAACTCAGTTTTCACACTCTATGCTTAGTGCCCTTTGAGTGCATTATGTAGGAATGAACCTGGTAGAGCATGCCACACAAACGAATGCTCCACATGCGGGTTTCACATGCCACCAACTCCACATTGACAGGCAACTTCAGCGCCACAGCCGTTTACAGATAGCCCTCAATGCGAAGGCTCTAGACGCAAATATTGGTGTGAGAGCTAATTCAATCAAGGAAACACTGCATGTTGGTGAAGGGCATATTGAGGAAGGATCAGCCAAGTGGTTCTTGTGGGAGAACAACTCCATTTGGCTCACTAACTTCACACACCATCAGGCTTCCAAGCAGCTCTCAAGGAAACTCAGTTTTCACACTCTATGCTTAGTGCCCTTTGAGTGCATTATCTAGGAATGAACCTGGTAGAGCATCCCACACAAACGAATGCTCCACATGCGGGTTTCACATGCCACCAACTCCACATTCACAGGCAACTTCAGCGCCACAGCCGTTTACAGATAGCCCTCAGTGCGAAGGCTCTAGACGCAAATATTGGTGTGAGAGCTAATTCAATCAAGGAAACACTGCATGTTGGTGAAGGGCATATTGAAGAAGGATCAGCCGAGTGGTTCTTGTGGGAGAACAACTCCATTTGGCTCACTAACTTCACACACCATCAGGCTTCCAAGCAGCTCTCAAGGAAACTCAGTTTTCACACTCTATGCTTAGTGCCCTTTGAGTGCCTAGGACTGAAATGAACCTGGTAGAGCATCCCACACAAACGAATGCTCCACATGCGGGTTTCACATGCCACCAACTCCACATTGACAGGCAACTTCAGCGCCACAGCCGTTTTCAGATAGCCCTCAATGCAAAGGCTCTAGACGCAAATATTGGTGTGAGAGCTAATTCAATCAAGGAAACACTGCATGTTGGTGAAGGGCATATTGAAGAAGGATCAGCCGAGTGGTTCTTGTGAGAGAACAACTCCATTTGGCTCACTAACTTCACACACCATCAGGCTTCCAAGCAGCTCTCAGGGAAACTCAGTTTTCACACTCTATGCTTAGTGCCCTTTGAGTGCATTATCTAGGAATGAACCTGGTAGAACATCCCACACAAACGAATGCTCCACATGCGGGTTTCACATGCCACCAACTCCACATTCACAGGCAACTTCAGCGCCACAGCTGTTTTCAGAGAGCCCTCAATGCAAAGGATCTAGACGCAAATATTGGTGTGAGAGCTAATTCAATCAAGGAAACACTGCATGTTGGTGAAGGGCATATTGAAGAAGGATCAGCCGAGTGGTTCTTCTGGGAGAACAACTCCATTTGGCTCACTAACTTCACACACCATCAGGCTTCCAAGCAGCTCTCAAGCAAACTCAGTTTTCACACTCTATGCTTAGTGCCCTTTGAGTGCATTATCTAGGAATGAACCTGGTAGAGCATCCCACACAAACGAATGCTCCACATGCGGGTTTCACATGCCACCAACTCCACATTGACAGGCAACTTCAGCGCCACAGCCGTTTTCAGATAGCCCTCAATGCGAAGGCTCTAGACGCAAATATTGGTGTGAGAGCTAATTCAATCAAGGAAACTCTGCATGTTGGTGAAGGGCATATTGAAGAAGGATCAGCCGAGTGGTTCTTGTGAGAGAACAACTCCATTTGGCTCACTAACTTCACACACCATCAGGCTTCCAAGCAGCTCTCAGGGAAACTCAGTTTTCACACTCTATGCTTAGTGCCCTTTGAGTGCATTATCTAGGAATGAACCTGGTAGAACATCCCACACAAACGAATGCTCCACATGCGGGTTTCACATGCCACCAACTCCACATTCACAGGCAACTTCAGCGCCACAGCTGTTTTCAGAGAGCCCTCAATGCAAAGGATCTAGACGCAAATATTGGTGTGAGAGCTAATTCAATCAAGGAAACACTGCATGTTGGTGAAGGGCATATTGAAGAAGGATCAGCCGAGTGGTTCTTGTGGGAGAACAACTCCATTTGGCTCACTAACTTCACACACCATCAGGCTTCCAAGCAGCTCTCAAGGAAACTCAGTTTTCACACTCTATGCTTAGTGCCCTTTGAGGGCATTATCTAGGAATGAACCTGGTAGAGCATCCCACACAAACGAATGCTCCACATGCGGGTTTCACATGCCACCAACTCCACATTGACAGGCAACTTCAGCGCCGCAGCCGTTTACAGATAGCCCTCAATGCGAAGGCTCTAGACGCAAATATTGGTGTGAGAGCTAATTCAATCAAGGAAACACTGCATGTTGGTGAAGGGCATATTGAAGAAGGATCAGCCAAGTGGTTTTTTGTGGGAGAACAACTCCATTTGGCTCACTAACTTCACACACCATCAGGCTTCCAAGCAGCTCTCAAGGAAACTCAGTTTTCACACTCTATGCTTAGTGCCCTTTGAGTGCATTATCTAGGAATGAACCTGGTAGAGCATCCCACACAAACGAATGCTCCACATGCGGTTTTCACATGCCACCAACTCCACATTCACAGGCAACTTCAGCGCCACAGCCGTTTTCAGATAGCCCTCAATGCAAAGGCTCTAGACGCAAATATTTGTGTGAGAGCTAATTCAATCAAGGAAACACTGCATGTTGGTGAAGGGCATATTGAAGAAGGATCAGCCGAGTGGTTCTTGTGGGAGAACAACTCCATTTGGCTCACTAACTTCACACACCATCAGGCTTCCAAGCAGCTCTCAAGGAAACTCAGTTTTCACACTCTATGCTTAGTGCCCTTTGAGTGCATTATGTAGGAATGAACCTGGTAGAGCATGCCACACAAACGAATGCTCCACCTTCGGGTTTCACATGCCACCAACTCCACATTCACAGGCAACTTCAGCGCCACAGCCGTTTTCAGATAGCCCTCAATGCAAAGGCTCTAGACGCAAATATTGGTGTGAGAGCTAATTCAATCAAGGAAACACTGCATGTTGGTGAAGGGCATATTGAAGAAGGATCAGCCGAGTGGTTCTTGTGGGAGAACAACTCCATTTGGCTCACTAACTTCACACACCATCAGGCTTCCAAGCAGCTCTCAAGGAAACTCAGTTTTCACACTCTATGCTTAGTGCCCTTTGAGTGCATTATCTAGGAATGAACCTGGTAGAGCATGCCACACAAACGAATGCTCCACATGCGGGTTTCACATGCCACCAACTCCACATTCACAGGCAACTTCAGCGCCACAGCCATTTTCAGATAGCCCTCAATGCAAAGGCTCTAGACGCAAATATTGGTGTGAGAGCTAATTCAATCAAGGAAACACTGCATGTTGGTGAAGGGCATATTGAAGAAGGATCAGCCGAGTGGTTCTTGTGGGAGAACAACTCCATTTGGCTCACTAACTTCACACACCATCAGGCTTCCAAGCAGCTCTCAAGGAAACTCAGTTTTCACACTCTATGCTTAGTGCCCTTTGAGTGCATTATCTAGGAATGAACCTGGTAGAACATCCCACACAAACGAATGCTCCACATGCGGGTTTCACATGCCACCAACTCCACATTCACAGGCAACTTCAGCGCCACAGCTGTTTTCAGATAGCCCTCAATGCAAAGGCTCTAGACGCAAATATTGGTGTGAGAGCTAATTCAATCAAGGAAACACTGCATGTTGGTGAAGGGCATATTGAAGAAGGATCAGCCGAGTGGTTCTTGTGGGAGAACAACTCCATTTGGCTCACTAACTTCACACACCATCAGGCTTCCAAGCAGCTCTCAAGGAAACTCAGTTTTCACACTCTATGCTTAGTGCCCTTTGAGTGCATTATCTAGGAATGAACCTGGTACAACATCCCACACAAACGAATGCTCCACATGCGGGTTTCCCATGCCACCAACTCCACCTTGACAGTCAACTTCAGCGCCACAGCCGTTTTCAGATAGCCCTCAATGCAAAGGCTCTAGACGCAAATATTGGTGTGAGAGCTAATTCAATCAAGGAAACACTGCATGTTGGTGAAGGGCATATTGAAGAAGGATCAGCCGAGTGGTTCTTGTGGGAGAACAACTCCATTTGAATCACTAACTTCACACACCATCAGGCTTCCAAGCAGCTCTCAAGGAAACTCAGTTTTCACACTCTATGCTTAGTGCCCTTTGAGTACCTAGGACTGAAATGAACCTGGTAGAGCATGCCACACAAACGAATGCTCCACATGCGGGTTTCACATGCCACCAACTCCACATTCACAGGCAACTTCAGCGCCACAGCTGTTTTCAGAGAGCCCTCAATGCAAAGGCTCTAGACGCAAATATTGGTGTGAGAGCTAATTCAATCAAGGAAATACTGCATGTTGGTGAAGGGCATATTGAAGAAGGATCAGCCGAGTGGTTCTTGTGGGAGAACAACTCCAATTGGCTCACTAACTTCACACACCATCAGGCTTCCAAGCAGCTCTCAAGGAAACTCAGTTTTCACACTCTATGCTTAGTGCCCTTTGAGTGCATTATGTAGGAATGAACCTGGTAGAGCATCCCACACAAACGAATGCTCCACATGCGGGTTTCACATGCCACCAACTCCACATTGACAGGCAACTTCAGCGCCACAGCCGTTTTCAGATAGCCCTCAATGCGAAGGCTCTAGACGCAAATATTGGTGTGAGAGCTAATTCAATCAAGGAAACACTGCATGTTGGTGAACGGCATATTGAAGAAGGATCAGCCGAGTGGTTCTTGTGGGAGAACAACTCCATTTGGCTCACTAACTTCACACACCATCAGGCTTCCAAGCAGCTCTCAAGGAAACTCAGTTTTCACACTCTATGCTTAGTGCCCTTTGAGTGCATTATCTAGGAATGAACCTGGTAGAGCATCCCACACAAACGAATGCTCCACATGCGGGTTTCACATGCCACCAACTCCACATTGACAGGCAACTTCAGCGCCACAGCCGTTTACAGATAGCCCTCAATGCGAAGGCTCTAGACGCAAATATTGGTGTGAGAGCTAATTCAATCAAGGAAACACTGCATGTTGGTGAAGGGCATATTGAAGAAGGATCAGCCGAGTGGTTCTTGTGGGAGAACAACTCCATTTGGCTCACTAACTTCACACACCATCAGGCTTCCAAGCAGCTCTCAGGGAAACTCAGTTTTCACACTCTATGCTTAGTGCCCTTTGAGTGCATTATCTAGGAATGAACCTGGTAGAACATCCCACACAAACGAATGCTCCACATGCGGGTTTCACATGCCACCAACTCCACATTCACAGGCAACTTCAGCGCCACAGCTGTTTTCAGAGAACCCTCAATGCAAAGGATCTAGACGCAAATATTGGTGTGAGAGCTAATTCAATCAAGGAAACACTGCATGTTGGTGAAGGGCATATTGAAGAAGGATCAGCCGAGTGGTTCTTGTGGGAGAACAACTCCATTTGGCTCACTAACTTCACACACCATCAGGCTTCCAAGCAGCTCTCAAGGAAACTCAGTTTTCACACTCTATGCTTAGTGCCCTTTGAGTGCATTATCTAGGAATGAACCTGGTAGAGCATCCCACACAAACGAATGCTCCACATGCGGGTTTCACATGCCACCAACTCCACATTGACAGGCAACTTCAGCGCCGCAGCCGTTTACAGATAGCCCTCAATGCGAAGGCTCTAGACGCAAATATTGGTGTGAGAGCTAATTCAATCAAGGAAACACTGCATGTTGGTGAAGGGCATATTGAAGAAGGATCAGCCAAGTGGTTTTTTGTGGGAAGACAACTCCATTTGGCTCACTAACTTCACACACCATCAGGCTTCCAAGCAGTTCTCAAGGAAACTCAGTTTTCACACTCTATGCTTAGTGCCCTTTGAGTGCATTATCTAGGAATGAACCTGGTAGAACATCCCACACAAACGAATGCTCCACATGCGGGTTTCACATGCCACCAACTCCACATTCACAGGCAACTTCAGCGCCACAGCCGTTTTCAGATAGCCCTCAATGCAAAGGCTCTAGACGCAAATATTGGTGTGAGAGCTAATTCAATCAAGGAAACACTGCATGTTGGTGAAGGGCATATTGAAGAAGGATCAGCCGAGTGGTTCTTGTGGGACAACAACTCCATTTGGCTCACTAACTTCACACACCATCAGGCTTCCAAGCAGCTCTCAAGGAAACTCAGTTTTCACACTCTATGCTTAGTGCCCTTTGAGTGCCTAGGACTGAAATGAACCTGGTAGAGCATCCCACACAAACGAATGCTCCACATGCGGGTTTCACATGCCACCAACTCCACATTGACAGGCAACTTCAGCGCCACAGCCGTTTTCAGATAGCCCTCAATGCAAAGGCTCTAGACGCAAATATTGGTGTGAGAGCTAATTCAATCAAGGAAACACTGCATGTTGGTGAAGGGCATATTGAAGAAGGATCAGCCGAGTGGTTCTTGTGAGAGAACAACTCCATTTGGCTCACTAACTTCACACACCATCAGGCTTCCAAGCAGCTCTCAGGGAAACTCAGTTTTCACACTCTATGCTTAGTGCCCTTTGAGTGCATTATCTAGGAATGAACCTGGTAGAACATCCCACACAAACGAATGCTCCACATGCGGGTTTCACATGCCACCAACTCCACATTCACAGGCAACTTCAGCGCCACAGCTGTTTTCAGAGAGCCCTCAATGCAAAGGATCTAGACGCAAATATTGGTGTGAGAGCTAATTCAATCAAGGAAACACTGCATGTTGGTGAAGGGCATATTGAAGAAGGATCAGCCGAGTGGTTCTTGTGGGAGAACAACTCCATTTGGCTCACTAACTTCACACACCATCAGGCTTCCAAGCAGCTCTCAAGGAAACTCAGTTTTCACACTCTATGCTTAGTGCCCTTTGAGTGCATTATCTAGGAATGAACCTGGTAGAGCATCCCACACAAACGAATGCTCCACATGCGGGTTTCACATGCCACCAACTCCACATTGACAGGCAACTTCAGCGCCGCAGCCGTTTACAGATAGCCCTCAATGCGAAGGCTCTAGACGCAAATATTGGTGTGAGAGCTAATTCAATCAAGGAAACACTGCATGTTGGTGAAGGGCATATTGAAGAAGGATCAGCCAAGTGGTTTTTTGTGGGAGAACAACTCCATTTGGCTCACTAACTTCACACACCATCAGGCTTCCAAGCAGCTCTCAAGGAAACTCAGTTTTCACACTCTATGCTTAGTGCCCTTTGAGTGCATTATCTAGGAATGAACCTGGTAGAGCATCCCACACAAACGAATGCTCCACATGCGGTTTTCACATGCCACCAACTCCACATTCACAGGCAACTTCAGCGCCACAGCCGTTTTCAGATAGCCCTCAATGCAAAGGCTCTAGACGCAAATATTGGTGTGAGAGCTAATTCAATCAAGGAAACACTGCATGTTGGTGAAGGGCATATTGAAGAAGGATCAGCCGAGTGGTTCTTGTGGGAGAACAACTCCATTTGGCTCACTAACTTCACACACCATCAGGCTTCCAAGCAGCTCTCAAGGAAACTCAGTTTTCACACTCTATGCTTAGTGCCCTTTGAGTGCATTATCTAGGAATGAACCTGGTAGAGCATGCCACACAAACGAATGCTCCACATGCGGGTTTCACATGCCACCAACTCCACATTCACAGGCAACTTCAGCGCCACAGCCGTTTTCAGATAGCCCTCAATGCAAAGGCTCTAGACGCAAATATTGGTGTGAGAGCTAATTCAATCAAGGAAACACTGCATGTTGGTGAAGGGCATATTGAAGAAGGATCAGCCGAGTGGTTCTTGTGGGAGAACAACTCCATTTGGCTCACTAACTTCACACACCATCAGGCTTCCAAGCAGCTCTCAAGGAAACTCAGTTTTCACACTCTATGCTTAGTGCCCTTTGAGTGCCAGGACTGAAATGAACCTGGTAGAGCATCCCACACAAACGAATGCTCCACATGCGGGTTTCACATGCCACCAACTCCACATTCACAGGCAACTTCAGCGCCACAGCCATTTTCAGATAGCCCTCAATGCAAAGGCTCTAGACGCAAATATTGGTGTGAGAGCTAATTCAATCAAGGAAACACTGCATGTTGGTGAAGGGCATATTGAAGAAGGATCAGCCGAGTGGTTCTTGTGGGAGAACAACTCCATTTGGCTCACTAACTTCACACACCATCAGGCTTCCAAGCAGCTCTCAAGGAAACTCAGTTTTCACACTCTATGCTTAGTGCCCTTTGAGTGCATTATCTAGGAATGAACCTGGTAGAACATCCCACACAAACGAATGCTCCACATGCGGGTTTCACATGCCACCAACTCCACATTCACAGGCAACTTCAGCGCCACAGCCGTTTTCAGATAGCCCTCAATGCAAAGGCTCTAGACGCAAATATTGGTGTGAGAGCTAATTCAATCAAGGAAACACTGCATGTTGGTGAAGGGCATATTGAAGAAGGATCAGCCGAGTGGTTCTTGTGGGAGAACAACTCCATTTGGCTCACTAACTTCACACACCATCAGGCTTCCAAGCAGCTCTCAAGGAAACTGAGTTTTCACACTCTATGCTTAGTGCCCTTTGAGTGCATTATCTAGGAATGAACCTGGTACAACATCCCACACAAACGAATGCTCCACATGCGGGTTTCCCATGCCACCAACTCCACCTTGACAGTCAACTTCAGCGCCACAGCCGTTTTCAGATAGCCCTCAATGCAAAGGCTCTAGACGCAAATATTGGTGTGAGAGCTAATTCAATCAAGGAAACACTGCATGTTGGTGAAGGGCATATTGAAGAAGGATCAGCCGAGTGGTTCTTGTGGGAGAACAACTCCATTTGACTCACTAACTTCACACACCATCAGGCTTCCAAGCAGCTCTCAAGGAAACTCAGTTTTCACACTCTATGCTTAGTGCCCTTTGAGTACCTAGGACTGAAATGAACCTGGTAGAGCATCCCACACAAACGAATGCTCCACATGCGGGTTTCACATGCCACCAACTCCACATTCACAGGCAACTTCAGCGCCACAGCCGTTTTCAGATAGCCCTCAATGCAAAGGCTCTAGACGCAAATATTGGTGTGAGAGCTAATTCAGTCAAGGAAACACTGGATGTTGGTGAAGGGCATATTGAAGAAGGATCAGCCGAGTGGTTTTTTGTAGGAGAACAACTCCATTTGGCTCACTAACTTCACACACCATCAGGCTTCCAAGCAGCTCTCAAGGAAACTCAGTTTTCACACTCTATGCTTAGTGCCCTTTGAGTGCATTATCTAGGAATGAACCTGGTAGAGCATCCCACACAAACGAATGCTCCACATGCGGGTTTCACATGCCACCAACTCCACATTGACAGGCAACTTCAGCGCCACAGCCGTTTTCAGATAGCCCTCAATGCAAAGGCTCCAGACGCAAATATTGGTGTGAGAGCTAATTCAATCAAGGAAACACTGCATGTTGGTGAAGGGCATATTGAAGAAGGATCAGCCAAGTGGTTCTTGTGGGAGAACAACTCCATTTGGCTCACTAACTTCACACACCATCAGGCTTCCAAGCAGCTCTCAAGGAAACTCAGTTTTCACACTCTATGCTTAGTGCCTTTGAGTGCATTATCTAGGAATGAACCTGGTAGAACATCCCACACAAACGAATGCTCCACATGCGGGTTTCACATGCCACCAACTCCACATTCACAGGCAACTTCAGCGCCACAGGCGTTTTCAGATAGCCCTCAATGCAAAGGCTCTAGACGCAAATATTGGTGTGAGAGCTAATTCAATCAAGGAAACACTGCATGTTGGTGAAGGGCATATTGAAGAAGGATCAGCCGAGTGGTTCTTGTGGGAGAACAACTCCATTTGGCTCACTAACTTCACACACCATCAGGCTTCCAAGCAGCTCTCAAGGAAACTCAGTTTTCACACTCTATGCTTAGTGCCCTTTGAGTACCTAGGACTGAAATGAACCTGGTAGAGCATCCCACACAAACGAATGCTCCACATGCGGGTTTCACATGCCACCAACTCCACATTCACAGGCAACTTCAGCGCCACAGCCGTTTCAGATAGCCCTCAATGCAAAGGCTCTAGACGCAAATATTGGTGTGAGAGCTAATTCAGTCAAGGAAACACTGGATGTTGGTGAAGGGCATATTGAAGAAGGATCAGCCGAGTGGTTTTTTGTGGGAGAACAACTCCATTTGGCTCACTAACTTCACACACCATCAGGCTTCCAAGCAGCTCTCAAGGAAACTCAGTTTTCACACTCTATGCTTAGTGCCCTTTGAGTGCATTATCTAGGAATGAACCTGGTAGAGCATCCCACACAAACGAATGCTCCACATGCGGGTTTCACATGCCACCAACTCCACATTCACAGGCAACTTCAGCGCCACAGCCGTTTTCAGATAGCCCTCAATGCGAAGGCTCCAGACGCAAATATTGGTGTGGGGGACAATTCAATCAAGGAACCACTGCATGTTGGTGAAGGGCATATTGAAGAAGGATCAGCCGAGTGGTTCTTGTGGGAGAACAACTCCATTTGGCTCACTAACTTCACACACCATCAGGCTTCCAAGCAGCTCTCAAGGAAACTCAGTTTTCACACTCTATGCTTAGTGCCCTTTGAGTGCATTATCTAGGAATGAACCTGGTAGAACATCCCACACAAACGAATGCTCCACATGCGGGTTTCACATGCCACCAACTCCACATTCACATTCAACTTCAGCGCCACAGCTGTTTTCAGATAGCCCTCAATGCAAAGGCTCTAGACGCAAATATTGGTGTGAGAGCTAATTCAATCAAGGAAACACTGCATGTTGGTGAAGGGCATATTGAAGAAGGATCAGCCGAGTGGTTCTTGTGGGAGAACAACTCCATTTGGCTCACTAACTTCACACACCATCAGGCTTCCAAGCAGCTCTCAAGGAAACTCAGTTTTCACACTCTATGCTTAGTGCCCTTTGAGTGCATTATCTAGGAATGAACCTGGTAGAGCATGCCACACAAACGAATGCTCCACATGCGGGTTTCACATGCCACCAACTCCACATTCACAGGCAACTTCAGCGCCACAGCCGTTTTCAGATAGCCCTCAATGCAAAGGCTCTAGACGTAAATATTGGTGTGAGAGCTAATTCAATCAAGGAAACACTGCATGTTGGTGAAGGGCATATTGAAGAAGGATCAGCCGAGTGGTTCTTGTGGGAGAACAACTCCATTTGGCTCACTAACTTCACACACCATCAGGCTTCCAAGCAGCTCTCAAGGAAACTCAGTTTTCACACTCTATGCTTAGTGCCCTTTGAGTGCCTAGGACTGAAATGAACCTGGTAGAGCATCCCACACAAACGAATGCTCCACATGCCGGTTTCACATGCCACCAACTCCACATTCACAGGCAACTTCAGCGCCACAGCCGTTTTCAGATAGCCCTCAATGCAAAGGCTCTAGACGCAAATATTGGTGTGAGAGCTAATTCAATCAAGGAAACACTGCATGTTGGTGAAGGGCATATTGAAGAAGGATCAGCCGAGTGGTTCTTGTGGGAGAACAACTCCATTTGGCTCACTAACTTCACACACCATCAGGCTTCCAAGCAGCTCTCAAGGAAACTCAGTTTTCACACTCTATGCTTAGTGCCCTTTGAGTGCATTATCTAGGAATGAACCTGGTAGAACATCCCACACAAACGAATGCTCCACATGCGGGTTTCACATGCCACCAACTCCACATTCACAGGCAACTTCAGCGCCACAGCCGTTTTCAGATAGCCCTCAATGCAAAGGCTCTAGACGCAAATATTGGTGTGAGAGCTAATTCAATCAAGGAAACACTGCATGTTGGTGAAGGGCATATTGAAGAAGGATCAGCCGAGTGGTTCTTGTGGGAGAACAACTCCATTTGGCTCACTAACTCCACACACCATCAGTCTTCCAAGCAGCTCTCAAGGAAACTCAGTTTTCACACTCTATGCTTAGTGCCCTTTGAGTGCATTATCTAGGAATGAACCTGGTAGAACATCCCACACAAACGAATGCTCCACATGCGGGTTTCACATGCCACCAACTCCACATTCACAGGCAACTTCAGCGCCACAGCCGTTTTCAGATAGCCCTCAATGCAAAGGCTCTAGACGCAAATATTGGTGTGAGAGCTAATTCAATCAAGCAAACAATGCATGTTGGTGAAGGGCATATTGAAGAAGGATCAGCCGAGTGGTTCTTGTGGGAGAACAACTCCATTTGGCTCACTAACTTCACACACCATCAGGCTTCCAAGCAGCTCTCAAGGAAACTCAGTTTTCACACTCTATGCTTAGTGCCCTTTGAGTGCATTATCTAGGAATGAACCTGGTAGAACATCCCACACAAACGAATGCTCCACATGCGGGTTTCACATGCCACCAACTCCACATTCACAGGCAACTTCAGCGCCACAGCCGTTTTCAGATAGCCCTCAATGCAAAGGCTCTAGACGCAAATATTGGTGTGAGAGCTAATTCAGTCAAGGAAACACTGGATGTTGGTGAAGGGCATATTGAAGAAGGATCAGCCGAGTGGTTTTTTTGTGGGAGAACAACTCCATTTGGCTCACTAACTTCACACACCATCAGGCTTCCAAGCAGCTCTCAAGGAAACTCAGTTTTCACACTCTATGCTTAGTGCCCTTTGAGTGCATTATCTAGGAATGAACCTGGTAGAGCATCCCACACAAACGAATGCTCCACATGCGGGTTTCACATGCCACCAACTCCACATTCACAGGCAACTTCAGCGCCACAGCCGTTTTCAGATAGCCCTCAATGCGAAAGGCTCCAGACGCAAATATTGGTGTGGGGGACAATTCAATCAAGGAACCACTGCATGTTGGTGAAGGGCATATTGAAGAAGGATCAGCCGAGTGGTTCTTGTGGGAGAACAACTCCATTTGGCTCACTAACTTCACACACCATCAGGCTTCCAAGCAGCTCTCAAGGAAACTCAGTTTTCACACTCTATGCTTAGTGCCCTTTGAGTACCTAGGACTGAAATGAACCTGGTAGAGCATCCCACACAAACGAATGCTCCACATGCGGGTTTCACATGCCACCAACTCCACATTCACAGGCAACTTCAGCGCCACAGCCGTTTTCAGATAGCCCTCAATGCAAAGGCTCTAGACGCAAATATTGGTGTGAGAGCTAATTCAGTCAAGGAAACACTGGATGTTGGTGAAGGGCATATTGAAGAAGGATCAGCCGAGTGGTTTTTTGTGGGAGAACAACTCCCTTTGGCTCACTAACTTCACACACCATCAGGCTTCCAAGCAGCTCTCAAGGAAACTCAGTTTTCACACTCTATGCTTAGTGCCCTTTGAGTGCATTATCTAGGAATGAACCTGGTAGAACATCCCACACAAACGAATGCTCCACATGCGGGTTTCACATGCCACCAACTCCACATTCACAGGCAACTTCAGCGCCACAGCCGTTTTCTGATAGCCCTCAATGCGAAGGCTCCAGACGCAAATATTGGTGTGGGGGACAATTCAATCAAGGAACCACTGCATGTTGGTGAAGGGCATATTGAAGAAGGATCAGCCGAGTGGTTCTTGTGGGAGAACAACTCCATTTGGCTCACTAACTTCACACACCATCAGGCTTCCAAGCAGCTCTCAAGGAAACTCAGTTTTCACACTCTATGCTTAGTGCCCTTTGAGTGCATTATCTAGGAATGAACCTGGTAGAACATCCCACACAAACGAATGCTCCACATGCGGGTTTCACATGCCACCAACTCCACATTCACATTCAACTTCAGCGCCACAGCTGTTTTCAGATAGCCCTCAATGCAAAGGCTCTAGACGCAAATATTGGTGTGAGAGCTAATTCAATCAAGGAAACACTGCATGTTGGTGAAGGGCATATTGAAGAAGGATCAGCCGAGTGGTTCTTGTGGGAGAACAACTCCATTTGGCTCACTAACTTCACACACCATCAGGCTTCCAAGCAGCTCTCAAGGAAACTCAGTTTTCACACTCTATGCTTAGTGCCCTTTGAGTGCATTATCTAGGAATGAACCTGGTAGAGCATGCCACACAAACGAATGCTCCACATGCGGGTTTCACATGCCACCAACTCCACATTCACAGACAACTTCAGCGCCACAGCCGTTTTCAGATAGCCCTCAATGCAAAGGCTCTAGACGTAAATATTGGTGTGAGAGCTAATTCAATCAAGGAAACACTGCATGTTGGTGAAGGGCATATTGAAGAAGGATCAGCCGAGTGGTTCTTGTGGGAGAACAACTCCATTTGGCTCACTAACTTCACACACCATCAGGCTTCCAAGCAGCTCTCAAGGAAACTCAGTTTTCACACTCTATGCTTAGTGCCCTTTGAGTGCCTAGGACTGAAATGAACCTGGTAGAGCATCCCACACAAACGAATGCTCCACATGCGGGTTTCACATGCCACCAACTCCACATTCACAGGCAACTTCAGCGCCACAGCCGTTTTCAGATAGCCCTCAATGCAAAGGCTCTAGACGCAAATATTGGTGTGAGAGCTAATTCAATCAAGGAAACACTGCATGTTGGTGAAGGGCATATTGAAGAAGGATCAGCCGAGTGGTTCTTGTGGGAGAACAACTCCATTTGGCTCACTAACTTCACACACCATCAGGCTTCCAAGCAGCTCTCAAGGAAACTCAGTTTTCACACTCTATGCTTAGTGCCCTTTGAGTGCATTATCTAGGAATGAACCTGGTAGAACATCCCACACAAACGAATGCTCCACATGCGGGTTTCACATGCCACCAACTCCACATTCACAGGCAACTTCAGCGCCACAGCCGTTTTCAGATAGCCCTCAATGCAAAGGCTCTAGACGCAAATATTGGTGTGAGAGCTAATTCAATCAAGGAAACACTGCATGTTGGTGAAGGGCATATTGAAGAAGGATCAGCCGAGTGGTTCTTGTGGGAGAACAACTCCATTTGGCTCACTAACTCCACACACCATCAGTCTTCCAAGCAGCTCTCAAGGAAACTCAGTTTTCACACTCTATGCTTAGTGCCCTTTGAGTGCATTATCTAGGAATGAACCTGGTAGAACATCCCACACAAACGAATGCTCCACATGCGGGTTTCACATGCCACCAACTCCACATTCACAGGCAACTTCAGCGCCACAGCCGTTTTCAGATAGCCCTCAATGCAAAGGCTCTAGACGCAAATATTGGTGTGAGAGCTAATTCAATCAAGCAAACAATGCATGTTGGTGAAGGGCATATTGAAGAAGGATCAGCCGAGTGGTTCTTGTGGGAGAACAACTCCATTTGGCTCACTAACTTCACACACCATCAGGCTTCCAAGCAGCTCTCAAGGGAACTCAGTTTTCACACTCTATGCTTAGTGCCCTTTGAGTGCATTATCTAGGAATGAACCTGGTAGAACATCCCACACAAATGAATGCTCCACATGCGGGTTTCACATGCCACCAACTCCACATTCACAGGCAACTTCAGCGCCACAGCCGTTTTCTGATAGCCCTCAATGCAAAGGCTCTAGACGCAAATATTGGTGTGAGAGCTAATTCAATCAAGGAAACACTGCATGTTGGTGAAGGGCATATTGAAGAAGGATCAGCCGAGTGGTTCTTGTGGGAGAACAACTCCATTTGGCTCACTAACTTCACACACCATCAGGCTTCCAAGCAGCTCTCAAGGAAACTCAGTTTTCACACTCTATGCTTAGTGCCCTTTGAGTGCATTATCTAGGAATGAACCTGTTAGAGCATGCCACACAAACGAATGCTCCACATGCGGGTTTCACATGCCACCAACTCCACATTCACAGGCAACTTCAGCGCCCCAGCCGTTTTCAGATAGCCCTCAATGCAAAGGCTCTAGACGCAAATATTGGTGTGAGAGCTAATTCAATCAAGGAAACACTGCATGTTGGTGAAGGGCATATTGAAGAAGGATCAGCCGAGTGGTTCTTGTGGGACAACAAATCCATTTGGCTCACTAACTTCACACACCATCAGGCTTCCAAGCAGCTCTCAAGGAAACTCAGTTTTCACACTCTATGCTTAGTGCCCTTTGAGTGCATTATCTAGGAATGAACCTGGTAGAGCATCCCACACAAATGAATGCTCCACATGCGGGTTTCACATGCCACCAACTCCACATTCACAGGCAACTTCAGCGCCACAGCCGTTTTCAGATAGCCCTCAATGCAAAGGCTCTAGACGCAAATATTGGTGTGAGAGCTAATTCAATCAAGGAAACACTGCATGTTGGTGAAGGGCATATTGAAGAAGGATCAGCCGAGTGGTTCTTGTGGGAGAACAACTCCATTTGGCTCACTAACTTCACACACCATCATGCTTCCAAGCAGCTCTCAAGGAAACTCAGTTTTCACACTCTATGCTTAGTGCCCTTTGAGTGCATTATCTAGGAATGAACCTGGTAGAGCATCCCACACAAACGAATGCTCCACATGCGGGTTTCACATGCCACCAACTCCACATTGACAGGCAACTTCAGCGCCACAGCTGTTTTCAGATAGCCCTCAATGCAAAGGCTCTAGACGCAAATATTGGTGTGAGAGCTAATTCAATCAAGGAAACACTGCATGTTGGTGAAGGGCATATTGAAGAAGGATCAGCCAAGTGGTTCTTGTGGGAGAACAACTCCATTTGGCTCACTAACTTCACACACCATCAGGCTTCCAAGCAGCTCTCAAGGAAACTCAGTTTTCACACTCTATGCTTAGTGCCCTTTGAGTGCATTATCTAGGAATGAACCTGGTAGAGCATGCCACACAAACGAATGCTCCACATGCGGTTTTCACATGCCACCAACTCCACATTCACAGGCAACTTCAGCGCCACAGCCATTTACAGATAGCCCTCAATGCGAAGGCTCTAGACGCAAATATTGGTGTGAGAGCTATTCAATC
This sequence comes from Ochotona princeps, assembly GCF_030435755.1. Lineage (NCBI taxonomy): Eukaryota > Metazoa > Chordata > Mammalia > Lagomorpha > Ochotonidae > Ochotona > Ochotona princeps. Next base: position 1,907 of record NW_026697927.1, on the reverse strand, counting down.
AAGGAAACACTGCATGTTGGTGAAGGGCATATTGAAGAAGGATCAGCCGAGTGGTTCTTGTGGGAGAACAACTCCATTTGGCTCACTAACTCCACACACCATCAGTCTTCCAAGCAGCTCTCAAGGAAACTCAGTTTTCACACTCTATGCTTAGTGCCCTTTGAGTGCATTATCTAGGAATGAACCTGGTAGAACATCCCACACAAACGAATGCTCCACATGCGGGTTTCACATGCCACCAACTCCACATTCACAGGCAACTTCAGCGCCACAGCCGTTTTCAGATAGCCCTCAATGCAAAGGCTCTAGACGCAAATATTGGTGTGAGAGCTAATTCAATCAAGCAAACAATGCATGTTGGTGAAGGGCATATTGAAGAAGGATCAGCCGAGTGGTTCTTGTGGGAGAACAACTCCATTTGGCTCACTAACTTCACACACCATCAGGCTTCCAAGCAGCTCTCAAGGAAACTCAGTTTTCACACTCTATGCTTAGTGCCCTTTGAGTGCATTATCTAGGAATGAACCTGGTAGAACATCCCACACAAACGAATGCTCCACATGCGGGTTTCACATGCCACCAACTCCACATTCACAGGCAACTTCAGCGCCACAGCCGTTTTCAGATAGCCCTCAATGCAAAGGCTCTAGACGCAAATATTGGTGTGAGAGCTAATTCAGTCAAGGAAACACTGGATGTTGGTGAAGGGCATATTGAAGAAGGATCAGCCGAGTGGTTTTTTGTGGGAGAACAACTCCATTTGGCTCACTAACTTCACACACCATCAGGCTTCCAAGCAGCTCTCAAGGAAACTCAGTTTTCACACTCTATGCTTAGTGCCCTTTGAGTGCATTATCTAGGAATGAACCTGGTAGAGCATCCCACACAAACGAATGCTCCACATGCGGGTTTCACATGCCACCAACTCCACATTCACAGGCAACTTCAGCGCCACAGCCGTTTTCAGATAGCCCTCAATGCGAAGGCTCCAGACGCAAATATTGGTGTGGGGGACAATTCAATCAAGGAACCACTGCATGTTGGTGAAGGGCATATTGAAGAAGGATCAGCCGAGTGGTTCTTGTGGGAGAACAACTCCATTTGGCTCACTAACTTCACACACCATCAGGCTTCCAAGCAGCTCTCAAGGAAACTCAGTTTTCACACTCTATGCTTAGTGCCCTTTGAGTACCTAGGACTGAAATGAACCTGGTAGAGCATCCCACACAAACGAATGCTCCACATGCGGGTTTCACATGCCACCAACTCCACATTCACAGGCAACTTCAGCGCCACAGCCGTTTTCAGATAGCCCTCAATGCAAAGGCTGTAGACGCAAATATTGGTGTGAGAGCTAATTCAATCAAGGAAACACTGCATGTTGGTGAAGGGCATATTGAAGAAGGATCAGCCGAGTGGATCTTGTGGGAGAACAACTCCACTTGGCTCACTAACTTCACACACCATCAGGCTTCCAAGCAGCTCTCAAGGAAACTGTTTTCACACACTATGCTTAGTGCCCTTTCACTGCATTATCTAGGAATGAACCAGGTAGAGCATCCCACACAAACGAATGCTCCACATGCGGGTTTCACATGCCACCAACTCCACATTCTCAGGCAACTTCAGCGCCACAGCCGTTTTCAGATAGCCCTCAATGCAAAGGCTCTAGACGCAAATATTGGTGTGAGAGCTAATTCAATCAAGGAAACACTGCATGTTGGTGAAGGGCATATTGAAGAAGGATTAGCCAAGTGGTTCTTGTGGGAGAACAACTCCATTTGGCTCACTAACTTCACACACCATCAGGCTTCCAAGCAGCTCTCAAGGAAACTCAGTTTTCACACTCTATGCTTTGTGCCCTTTGAGTGCATTATCTAGGAATGAACCTAGTAGAGCATCCCACA
>NW_026697926.1:0-59944 GCF_030435755.1 Ochotona princeps | reverse complement strand
GAGGCACTTTCACTATACTCGCATGCATCAAAATGTTCACAAGTGACTTTGAAGAATGGATAGAAAGCATCCACCGCTGCCGCTTTGTCGATTTGCAGCTGAAACAAGAGCTGCACAAGCTTCTATTGTGAGTCGGAGCGACCTCTCACGTCGACAGACGAAGCGCGTGCACGACCCCCCTCGTATGTCACAGGTGCACTCCAGCACCTCAGATGTGAATCTGGCAGTACGGCCTTCTGTCGTCAGAGTCAAGACCACGGAAGGACTAGACCGAAATACGAGAAGAGCCGAATTGATAGCGCCTCAAGAGGTGCTCGTCGCTGTGTGAACGGCAGAAAAGGGGCAGAATAGGACCCAATACACGAGCTAGAGTGGTGCCTCGTCATGAAGACTGAACGAAGACGAATTATGCACAGGGTGCAGGGGGTATAGGAATCCTCTTCAACATCATAGGCAGGAACAATTGCGGACGCTAATTCAGATGCGCATACAAATGGCATGCTGCACACACGCTGGAAGCCCCTTTTCGACGATCAAAATGACCCCGCGTTTTGAGCGTTGAGGCGGGAACAAAGTCACCTGTGGAGATACTGAGTACACGGCGAGCAGCGAACACGTTGTGTGCACCCCCAGTGCAGAGAGCCACTGTTCTTCATACCTCTGGCGGAAGCAACCTGGCCTGCCATAGAACTGAAACTAGTGCGTAGAAATGTACGATATGGCACTTGTTATTGAAGCTTTGCGCATCCTCACGCTATTCTAGTGTAGGTGGACGGCCGCAGGCCGCGGCGCTGATACTCGTCAATACGCCGCGATTGCCGGCCGCCAGAACAAAGGTTGCACATGAAGCGCCCACGGTACGTGCCGGATAGCATTCTCGGAGAATACATCCTTCCCTAGCAGCGACAACAGATGTTTTTGTGCCTTGAGGAGCACTCGTAGAGGGTTTATTCTCCATAACACTTGTCTACCGAATGAAGTCAATAGCGGCCAGGTCGAAGGCTATGCATCCAGGAAGCAGAGTATGCATGCAGTTCACAGGTCTAGAGTACGCTATAGTTGCGAGAAAGCAAGCGCACAATGAAGGAGATGTGGCCAACGAGACTCGTCTTATCTTGTGAATTTGCCTCCTCGTGTTACATGGCAGAAAGCGTGCTGACGTGCAATTGATAAAGCACCTGTGCAGCGCCAAGGCTTCTTACGAGGTACCTGTACTGAGAACGGCTCTTGTTTGTTTGAATGCAAAAGTTTCTAGTGACACCAAGCCTTCGCGGAGAAGACTGAACCAAGAGGACACGGTAGCGCACTTTGAAAAAGAGCTTTTACGGGCTGCTCTCGGCTTACCGTTTCACACCACTTGTGGATTGAGGCCTTTCGCCACGCTGATAGGAAATCAGCTAGCGCAGACTCCGCTGAGGCCAACTACTCCCGCTAAGCATAAACTGTCTTTACGCCTGATGTGCTTGCTGACTGCATCATTTCAAACGCTCAAGAGCACCTTGCGTTTACTTTGTCATACATTCGAAGACACGCCAGAGTTTGATAGAATATTTTTTTTTAAAAAAAATCAAAGACGTTTCCTGCGAACGATCAATTACGCGGCGCAATAGAGTCCATGCATACACACCCACCTCTGATTCCCCGAGCAGCCGGTCACAAATACTCATAGAAGAAACAGCAGTGGCAGGGACCTCGTCCTCTTCACAGATGTGACGAAGAGCCTGATGGTGTGCTTGCACTGGGCTACTACTGCTACCAGAATTTGAAAAACTGCTGCCGTACCTGAAATTGCTACTGACCGAGAAATTCTCGCTTTCCCAGCAGCCTTCTGCTCCCGAAAGTGACTTTTTTACGCTCTGCTGCGTACACCAGAGCGCATAGTTCTTACAAGATGCGAGCTGCCACACCGCGGTTATACGGAGCAGCGTCGCCATCGAGGACTTTCTGAACGCAGACTTGTGGCTCCGATGACAGCATAACTGCTTTCGTATGATAATGCTGCAAGTAAATGGCATTGCTGCAGACGAAAGTGAGGGCAACGAAGCTGCTCTGTAGCTTTTTCATGCAGAACCGGCCTGTCGAGTGCTGCATACACGACATTCGTGTCTCACGCCATTTCCCACTAAAACCTACAGCAATCCGTGGCACTAGAAAAACGCCCATCAAGATGTTACACATGCATTTCTTCTCCATACACTAACTGTATTCTTATGTGCTACCAGGTGAGTCGGAGGGAGACCTGCGAATAGCAGAGACAATGCATCAGCTTTACCTTGCGACGTCTGATGACGAAAAGGCTCGGGTACTCAGAGAAGCGATAATGCTCCACCATAATGATTATGGTGATTGAGGACACGGAGCGCACTTGAAGCCTTGATTGAAAGGCAAATGGAACGCTGGTTCGAAAGGCGCGATCTGCGAGTAATGCACGAACTACACGTCTGCGACAAAGTGGATCCCGTGTTCGTGACCGTAAATCCTTCAGCGAGAGATAGGAGCCCCCCGCCTTCCAAGCACTAGAGCTTGCCACTCAAGCCGGAGTCGAGGGTGGTGGTCAAGATCCCAAAAGGATTTTCTTACTTGCGGTTGCACATTGTTTGCTGCTTCATGCCACCCCGCCTCAGAGCAGCAAACAGTCAAACCGGCGGGGAGCACAGGTCAGAGAAGATTAATTACCTTAGCGAGTCGTTGACTGCTGCAGTGTCCAAGGCATGAAGTATGCGTCTTTGATTTTTACTGTTTATTCGTGCGTTCTAGCAAAGCACGAGGTTCCGTAAGCTAGGACGGAGCAAAGTTGAAAGGACAGCAGCCAGAAAAGGTCACTGCGCCTCTACAGACACGCTATTTTCTTTCCGCGGGCTTGCCGCGTCCCTCAGTAAGAGCTTACGTGTGCTTGTGACGAATCAACGGGCAAAATTTACCTTTGTGGCTAGCATGTGTGATCTTGACTAGGAGGAAATTCTCCTCTCTGGAAGCAAGTGCGCACTGCTCAGAGGGACAGCATACTGATATCGTGAGGGGGGAAGCAGCCGCACTCTGCTGATGCAGGCTCCGTTCCCTTACGAAATCGGTGATGGGGCAAAGCGTCAGGGCAGGGTGGAGGATAGGTGGAGAACTTACGGCATTGGGCGCGCCACATATGAAGGGCAGGTCTTATCTAGATAGGACAAGTGGTGGTAAGGCTGCGGGTTTGCATGATAAGAATGCTTTGTGCCTCCTCTAATGTAGCTGAATATCCTCGTGCAAAATGCGAATGCAGCGTCGCACTTCACTGGGTTGCCAGTGTTGGGTCAGCAAAGGCCCAACACTGTCACAATCCTTTCCGCTATATGCGCGTGCAAATGACACGCCGCCGGAAGAAGAAATTTAAAATTAAGCAGGACTGGCTAGCAAGACGCTTCATATTCGCGGGAGGCGGTCTTATGAATTGACGGTTTGAAAACGAACGCCGTTGTGGCACCTCTACTTGTATGCGGCAACCCACAGCCAGCGTGTCACAGCAGGTACTTTCCCATTTGTATTCGCGCTACCACTGCCGCATGATCGCGAAAGAGCCACTGTTGCTTTGTAAAAAATATATAGCAGCGTGGATTTGTCGGGGGACAATAAACTGCATTTCCTCACTGTAAGAACAGTGGAACACCGAAGCTATGCGGAAGGATTCTGGTGTTAGCGCTCCAGTCGAAGGCTTTGGAGGGCAACCCAAAGGCTGACAATGGAGCAAAACGCAGCTGCTCGGTAGACACGGCGAGAGAGCTTCAAAACGGTAGGAGCAAGCCATACACAGAAGTGTAGAGGAAGCCGTAAGGGCCCATTCTTGCACATAGTCGTTACAAACATGCACCTGGCTTCGTTCAGAAATTTACGGGCAGGCGCCGCCCAGCAGAAGAATGCGGGAGAGCGCTGATAGGGCCTAAATCGAAACGTCTTGAGCACTTCATTCTGCGCTTTTCTACAAACACAACCACAGCTCCAAGAAAAGCGCCGCCAGGATGCGATAGGGTCTGAGGCTTCGCGGAACAAATCAGACTGCTGTCTTCGCTCGAATATAGCTCTTGTCAGCTCTGAACGCAGCGGCACATCAACACACCTAAGAAAAGAATTGGATTACTGCAAATTTCGCCATCATACACAGCTACAGATGTGCCGAAATTCTGTGGCGGTATTTTCTCCGATCGAGCGTAGATTGTGACGATGGTCTCGGTGTTGAAGCGACATACTTATACGTGGAAGCTTTTTCATGGTGCGAAGCACCCGACGCAGCGCGTTACGAATAAGTAGACTTCTTTGGTTCACTGTTTGTAGAAAAAGGCTGAACACATACGAAGAAAGCTTATACTCTCCCTGGCTACTGTGATTGTAGGACGATACTGTGCGTGGTGGGCATCGAAGAAATGGCCACCGAGGATATGTGTAATACACGCACAGGAACATATGGGGCGTATATCTTTGTCTTGACTACATAAAATGGTTATAGTGCTGCCACCGGGGATCTTAAAGGACGTAAGAACGAGACGATTTCTTTTGTGGAAGTGTCTCTCTAAGATGTTCTTCGCCCGCCAACCCTTACTCCACGTTCAAGTCTCTAAGAAATTCAATTCTGTGCCATGCGTGGTCAAGTCAGCCTTGTCATCTAGCGCGTCTGCACAAAACTTATGACGCGGAGCATGAGGAGGGCGCGTGCCCTCACCCCGAGGTAGACGCATGAAGGCTCTTTGCGTGACGGACGCCACCGAAAGCGAAATCGCGAACGTGCTTCATCCACGGTGCATGCAACGCGGTTTGGCCAGATATGTTCCGGGGCATGAGCATATTGTATTGCTTCCCCAAGTAAAATGCAGCAATCAAGCATCACTCAGCGTTTCTTCTTGTTTTCTATGAGTCATGTGTGACGCATTTCATACAGGAGGGCGACGCTCCGATTTTGAGAAACACCCGATAAAGCGGCTGGAACGGGTCGGGTCGCATAGTCAAAGAGCCTCGTTTTCCAGAGTTTGTAAAGCAGAGCAAGAGACAGTATGCTTCGTGTCTGGAAAGGATACATGGTAGGCCAGTGTGGCAGAGAGCCACCGTCGAAAACGGACCATCTGGCGGTCACATTTACAAACCGTGCATACCTCTGACAGACAAGTCAGGCCTGACTGTCTAGAGCGGTCGGAGCGCTGCCTGAGACGCATCTCTAAGGTGTTCGAAGGGGAGAATATACTGCCTTACCGGGTTAGCGTATGACACTTCAACTGCACGCACGCGTTGCCCCACGATTGTGCTTAAGCTTACATTTAATGGAGCCCGACGCGCAGTCAAATAGCATTTACCTGGGGTGCTCTCGGAGAAACAACAGTGCAGGAGAAGAGCGTGAGTATTTCAGGGCTTTTAGAGATTGCTGAGGACGCTGTGAGTGTTCGAACAAAAACACAATCTACCCATCGGACGTAACCAGTCCGCGGCATTAGCATGCCACGGATCGCCTGCTTTTCCTGAAACTACTGAAGAGTCGGAGTGCTGCCGGGGAGAACAACTCTAGGACGTAAGCAGTGGTTCTTGTCCTGTGTTGTACAGAAGGCATGCGACGTTCGATTCCCTCCATACCTTGCCTTATGCTCAAATTTTCAGGGGCGACTCTGTGAGCAGACGTGCTTGTTGACGATAAGCAAAAGAGACCTGTGAAATTTAACGAGACGGCCCTCCTTGCCCCTACTACGACGAAGGAACACTTTTTGCACGACGTTAGCACAAATTCGCACCTAAGAGTCTCTGTTACTAGCAAAGTAGACCTTCTGCAAGTCGCAAACCTGCCAGATGTGCGAGACTCCTGCGATCCCTTCGACTCAATGATGAATTCGGGAGCGTCTTCTTATGTCACAGGAAAACGCGTACGCGCGGTTGAAATTAGTCTGCAACGCTGCCTTGAGATACTCAAACTGACAGCTTTTGGTGACAACACAAATTGTGCATCCTTTCATGACCTCCCGTCGTGCGTCTGCATGTAAGGCTGATCCTGGAAATCACGAGTGAGCGTGATCAAAGCAGACTAAAGATGCCAATGTAGAAGAAGCAAGTTGCAGAGCCAGGATTTTATGTATGCGGATGCGAAGGCGACCAGACGTACTGTGGGTCGGCAAAAGATTAATTTACTCATGAAGCTGAGATATCAAGGACTCCCCTCCATATTGTTTATACGAGTTGCTTCTGCATTTTTCCTATGGCCGAGCTATACGATGCATCAAAGGACCCGCCTGGATTCCCCATAGCCATCCCCACAGCCCTGAGAGAAACACTAGCGCGTGTCTGCTGTGTTCTAATAGCACTGTGAAAACGCTTCCATACCTATCGAGCACAACGTAGCTGAAAAGCCTAGAGCAAAGAGACAATCATTACACAGGCCCCCCAACGTCGGCCCGCACAGGAAGATTCATAAGGATAAATATGCAAAGCAAACCGAGGGCAATCCTGAGGAGGAAAAACAAAGAGAATGAGAAAGCAGCGACACCAACCGTTGGGCAGAACGCACATCAGGTTGTCCATCTCCGGATATCGTAGGCCAACATGTCCAGGCAAGCTAGTCTTTCTCGGTTTCTGAGGCGGCATCGCGCGTGCCGCCTGCTCATGTGAGTTTGAAAATTGTCCCGTGGTGTATAGATACATGCCTGCATGTTGAATCACGCATTGCCCTACAATGCAGTACACTTTGAAGGGACCAGAAGAAACAATTTCACGGCCATACCTGGGAGTTTTCTGCTATTTACCAGTACTGTTACTGTACTGGTACTGGTAAGTAGCAGAAAACTCCCAGGTATCGCCATGCCATCCACAATATGCAGGCGATTCTGACATTTGAACGAGCGGAACACGGCTCACATGCAGCATGAGCGAATATCGTATCTGTTCTTCGCGATGTTAAAAAAAGGCAGAATTGCTGAGGACATCGAGTGAACGATGCATGCAGCCCATGTGCGGCATGCTTACTGAGAGCGAGTACCACTGAATTGGAAACATCGCTTAATATCGAAACTGAAATATTCGAAGCGGGCTGTAACTCTATTGAGTTAATATAGTGGTAAGGTGTCTGCCCCTGCATTCTTATGGCAGGACGATATCTGTTCAGGATGTGAACCTTGCTGTTTCTGTTTGAAGAAGCCGTCGCGCTGACCTGTCCACCGCACAACCGAAACAAAACAGCCCTAATGATGAGTACGAAAGCACAGCTGTACAATGTAAATGCTACAGTTGCCGACGTACTTCTGACTATTGTGCTAACCTTTTCCAACGGAAGGATACTACAATGTGGCGTTGCCGCCGCGCAGAGTCCGTGAACGTTCATCACCAGCCACAGTAATGTTTTCGAAGGCTCGCCTGGACTCGTTAGATGACACAGATGAAAGCATGTCAGAAAGATACAAGGAAATGAGGCAGTATGCTGCTCGACGGAAAACGATTGCAAAGGCAGCTTATGTAGGCAAATTTGTCTCTGATAAAGCATGTCTGTGCTCAGGTCTAATATATTCGAAGGTCATGCAGAAGCCGATGCAGATGGACAGCACCTGACCGAGGACCTTCAAGCGCTAGCACCTCCACATCTTCTGCAACTTTGGAGACTCTGGCATGTGTGTCCGCTACCTTGAGTGCAAATTTACAGCGCCAGGAGCCTCTAGTGAGCTCTCTGCAACGAAGACGGAACCACCCTCGCTAAGCCTCAATTTTTTTATTGTGTGGAACGTGAAAAGGGATAATGTCTATGGTATGGCATGGTGACTCGTTGTGCCGGAGAGTTCGGAGCTCTTTCTGCCGAGGAACGAAAGAGCACCTGAGCGATCGCAGTGTGTATGAGCCACACCAGCAGATGGTGGGTCCTGCTGCTCCCGCTAGGCGCTGCATAGCTGAACGTATGATGCTATTTCTTGTCAGCACTATCTCTCAACTGTATTCTACACTTATGATAAGCATCTAACAACATAACAAGCAGGACGTGGTTTGCGTGCGTTGCAATATTGAAAGGATGACTGCATCGCGGGAGTAAGTCTCGTCTGTCCAGCTGTAGAAAAAGACGGAAACAGTAAAGTCGGGACGGTAGCGGAGAAAGCGTGCAACTTTGAACCAAATCAATTTTCACGATTTCCGTTACTCGTATGTGCAGCAAATCATTGTCAGTGCCTTCATCGAGACCGATGTTGATGTGGTTGCAATTATAAACTCGTTCCATGTGATTACCTGAACCAAGGTGTTCACCCACGACGGCTCACGAAATGCCATACGAAGAATATAAGAACTGGTGCTGTCACTCAAAATCAGTCCCAAGCGCGGAATCCTCTCGGCGCAGCGGAAGGAAGACCCCTCTAGTAGCCGACGCCCCCTAAAAATATATAATCGCAGACCGAGGAAAGTATGGGAGGCAGCGTCCCATTCTTCGTACACAAACGTGGCATATTGTTGCTGCCCTTCAGTCATACTGTTCCATCCCTATTTCTTCATTACAACAGAGCCTTTTAGAGCTGTAGGAAAATGCCTATCACAGCTGTTTACATGGATCTGGTATCTTGCAATGTGACCGCTGCGAATAGTGAAGCATTCGTGTGCATGGTAGAAGAAAAAATCAGGATCTTTACTTGGATGCTTGAGATTGCATCGCAGTAGATTTGTCGATTTGATATGCTGGATATATCCGACCTACGCCCACATGGCAGATAGAGCGGCAGGTTACAACGCGCGAGCTGCAACGAATGCTTGGAAATTTTGCAATTTCACCATTTGAAGAGGCTCGACCACGAAGAGAAAACCATGCTCACAACCGTCCCTGCTTCGGCACCACACACCAAGATTGAAGCTGTCAAACAGATATGCTTACAGAGCAAGCCGTCTAACACGGAGAAACGAAGCACATAGGCGAGCCAGCTCCACATAATCTCCATCAACATGCACTTGCCTGTTGTATCCAACTTCATGCCAGCCCTCGGGGGCAAGGCAGAAAATGAACAGAGTGAGGAGATTGAGGGTAAATGGAATATTTCCATGTCCTGCAAGAGGGACCAGAAACTACCATTAGTCACCACGTATAGCAAAGCACCAGGCAAGACGTGTGCTGTCGCACCCCACTTCACTCAGAGAGGCTACCAATATGAACAAAAAGCTAACATCGGGCGGCAGTGGACACTGGGATCATCCAAGCCCAAGAACTGTGCTGCTCATCATCCCGTTGATGTGCTGCGGCTGAGAGGGGAAGGCAGGAGCCTAAGACGTCCATAAGGGCGAAATTAGAGAACCGTTTCACGCAAAGCATCCCAGACCGCCTCTGAGGAACGGTCTCGCGTGTCTAAAAAATGTGTGCATGCTCAAAATGGCACAGTACATTATTTTTTCTGAAGGTAGCCGTGCCCCACGGTTACTTGTCGCTTCGACACGCAGACGACCATTGTCTTGCAAAGTGTAAATACGGGGCGGACGGCTGACCAACACACAACCGTACAAAGTGCTTCAGAAATGCCCGGCATACTGAACTACTTTGTCTCCTGTCGCCCGAACTGCCATTCTTACAGCTCGTTGCGTCTGCACGATACAGCTGAGGAGAGATACACAGTACGAGGACCAAAACCCACGCTCAGACGGGTTGCTGCGAATCCGCTGGCTAGCAGCGAACAGTCACGAGGAACACTACGCTCTGCGCAGCGAAAACCATAGCACATAACGAAACGCTAAGAGAAGTACTTAGGGGCTTTCGAGCCAAATATGGAAGTTTAATCCTCTACCAGTAGGATAGCCGCGACCCGTCAGACCGACGCAGATGAGAGTTGCTTTCAACATTCGTGGCAACTTCCTTGCATGGGCTGATGTACGACGTGCGTGTGACAATGAGCACTGTGATTCTACAGGATGTGACGACCTTCGAAGCTTCACAGGACCCGGTTCTGTGTTCGTATAAGGGTAGCTGAGGAAACTTCAGAGTGAAGGCAGAAAGAGCAGCCTTGGTGGAGGGATCCAAAGGGCAGCGCCGATGCTACAGCATACAGGGAGAGAGAGGACACTGAAAGTCGTCGGATGTGATCTAGTTTCATAGCTCTAGGAGAACGTCACGCACAGAGAATACGTGGAGGCTAACTAGTCCTCAGATGTCCCGTAGTCTCGACGAACGACGGCCTGACATCTACGTCGGAATTCGGAGCACGAGGGCTGCTTTTAAAGGATGACCGTGTTTAGAAAGCAACAGTCTCAAGCGCTGGGAGCTCGCTAGCTCAGCACAGCATAAAAGATGGATCACATTTTGGGTTTGTGTCGAGCATTGCGCACTAATGCGCACGGTCACGGCTACTTCGAAATACATCCAGCACTTCCAAAATAAGATACGGAACTTCCGTGATCCGCAGAGTCCATTCCAGGGACGGAATCGCCAATGTTTGGTGGCAGAGGATAAGGTGCTTGAGCAGCTCAAAGGAATTGTTTGACGGCTTCGTAAATACATCTGCGTACCACATTGAGGAACTATGAGTACGCTGTTGCACTGATGGGATGTGGGTGGGTAAGCGTTCGTTGTACTTCTAAAGCTAACGCATGTAAGGATCTACTGCGCACAACGGGCCTGATGATCGAATAAGGCTGACTGGCGGAATAATCTGGCTACAGTGTAAAGTTCCAGCATCTCTTTGTCTCCTCTGGGAAGGACGCATGCTGTTGAGAGTGGGATGCTTTGACGTCTTGCTCGTAGTTGCGCCCTGCTGCCGTCTGTCGTTTTGTAGCTCCCCGTGTTTGCAGTCCATGCTATTTTGAAAGCGCAGGAACCGAATACACAGCTTCAGCGTCCCTATGGCTGGAGGGGCTTCTGATAAAATCCAGCATCTCATCAGAATCCGAAGATCTTCTGCATTGTATTTCAAACCCGGTAGACCTAGGACATCTAAGCACAGGCGCATTAAGATAGGTAACCTTCGGAAAATCGCGCCGACAGATGCTCGACGGAATGCGTAAGGTTCGGTCTAAAGTGAACCCGCATCCAGAGTGGCCAGGCGGCAAGGTAGGCAGTAGGCGATTGTCGGTCTACCAACGTAACCGGCTAGTGGAGTTCTCTTGCTCAAGCATACAGTGTATACGCCTTGAGGCTCGGGAGGGTGGGATGCGTGCTGTGATTTGAAATCTTCACTCAGAAAAATGGGCCGTCGCTGTCCAGACCGTATCAGCCTGGCAGCACGTAATCGCTCTTGGGCTTCTGTCCAACAAAACATTCTCAATAAGGAGAAGGTTTCGAAAGCGCCGAACAGGCTGTCATGCGAGTCACGTGAACATTGGCGTCACATCGGAAGAAGGTCAACGTTCAATCTGTACAATACACAAGAAAAGCAGGACGGTAGCGGAGCTCAAAGTGCCCATCGCGTGGACCTTGACGTCACACAGAAGAAGGACAACGTCCATTTTGTTCATACCAGAAATCTCTTTAGTTCTGTGCATGGTGCTGCTCGAAGCGGGAATGAAAATCCTCCAGGGGGCGCTGCCTTTAGTAAAGCTTGAGAATCGAGATGGACGTCTTTTTTGTCGTGCGTCCATGAGATACACAGGGCGAGCCATCAGGTGAAAGACGCTTGCAACAGTGCTGCGAGCGATGTATTACCGACCATCTCCTCACATCGGCAACGTTGCCTGACCTGAAACTCAACGGTTACAAAGAGGGCGCCTACTTATTCACTTAACTATTTGGGTCAACAATTTGGCTGGCGTTGTGACCAAAATAAAGGGTGTAGTGCGGAATGTGTACAGAAAAGGCGCACACCGCACTTTCTACTGTGATGTAGGGGGCAGATGGGAGTCGAAGGAGGTGTCTAGAGAGCATGCAAGTCGGATGTGAAATGAAGATGTCACGCACACCGCAGAAACGCTTCTATTGAGAGCCGTCATCATCGACAGTCAGTTGTGCTGTGGCGCTGACAACAACGTGAGTCTCGTGAATACTGACTGTCAGTGATAAGAGAGACTGGTAAGTACTGAAGGCCACACGTCAGGAACATGAAGGGCAAGGCACTAGATTTTCTTGCACAAAAGCGTGGCTGTGAGCATTTCCAAATACCAGGATCCTAAAACCGGTCACAATTGATTGGCGCCCGTCGTGCGAATCCCACAGGCAGAGGGACACGCGTGCGCGTAGAGAAGCACATTCGTCTTCCGAGCTCGCAGTGCAAGTGAAAGAGATGAGAAAACAAGGACACACATAGGTAGAACGAGATTCTTAGGCTGCGGAGACCTATATCTTCGTGCAATACGCTTCGAAACCTTGGAAAATGTTTGGGATACCAACACATAAATTCTAAAGCCTAAAACACTGAAGCCTAGAGCACGAGAAGCCATGCCTTGCGTAACCTTCAGCGTAATACAGCACCGGATTTCATGTAGTCACGTCCGCGCGTAAAGAGCAGTTGTGTCAGGCTTCTTGTCCATGCACCCTGTGCGGTATTAGCGCATCTCTCCTCAAGATTCAAGTAACCTGCCCACTATTTCCTACTACGCCAAGCTGATGCGCCGAGGACTTAGAATGAAGTCGAGGAAGCCACGCTTATTCGAAAGGTTGGCGTGGAGGAAAGTGGGTCCTCTTTATACCAAACAGATGAGGTGCCCTGAATCAGTATTCACTGGCTTTCAGGCGGCTGCGTGGGTGTCAGGACAGGAGGGTGCTGCAGAGCGTAAGAAGGTCCGCAATTACCAGCTGCATCATGCGCTGTTACCCTGCGCTCTTGCAAGGACTCCACTTACGATATGTAGCACAAGGTCGTGCCTGGTGTCCTTCCATCTTGACGCCTTCCACAATCTTCTTAACTACACGCTCTTCTCCGAGAGACTACTTCTGGATGTGGGCGACAAGACTTTGTTATGTGCTTCCTGTCTGGATGCCGTCCGCCAGCTTGCTGCTGTTCACGCTGGTCTTGACATGTACCGCGTCCTCAGTGGAGACAGACGGAATCTTAGCTCTGCGGCTGTTTGTTGCACCTCAAGATGTATTCCGCTGTACAGACGAACGAAGCACTTTACAAGCACGCGCGAGCTGGCCGCTCACGGATAGAAACACCACTGAACAGCTACGTTGCCGCTGAACTGAGCACTTCCTACCCTAGGGCTGCTGATAGTCCATAGGATTTGGGTTACGCGTGTAGAGGCAAACGTACTCGGTCAAGACTATGCAGAGTGCCCGGATGAACAGGCTGTGAACATTTCAGGAACCACGTGCTCCGGCTTCACCAGCGAGGACATTGGGCTTCCTCAGCCCTTATCATGCCTCGTCTGAACACCTGCAAATGCCTCCGAAATTTATCGTATATCATCTTGTATATTGTCATGCTTCAGCGTAGCCCGCTCGAGCATCCACGAATCAGGCAAGGACCAGATTTTCCCTTTCGTGCCTCGCTACGCTGCGACTTTTCGAGTGGATCATTGTGCGGCCGAGAGACAAACATATAGATATCCTTGCAATTCGGTCGTGCCGTTGGCGTATTAGGTGGCGGCCGAGGACGTGAGGTGGGCATTTGCACTTCGAAGCATGTGGCAGTGGGCAACTTCTTTGTTGGCGTGGTATGCGAGGACCGAGATCATGAGCTGAAATCTCAAACCTCAAATCCCAAATGCTACTTCCTGCTACACTGCTGATGATGGGAGGGTTGAAAATGGTGATTAAGATCCTATAAATAAGCTGGTAACCTAGAATCAGATCTCTACTGACATTTCAGATTGCTACACATCGCCGCTGCAGCGTGCTGATCACAAAGGAGAAACAGCATTCTGTATTGACCTGACAAAGTTGCTGCAAACTATGCACAGTTTGCTTCTGGAGTCAGCAGTGTTGAAGAGGGAGAGCTAGGAGCGGCTACATTCTCGTGTTAGTGACACCTTCCCACTGAAACGTAGTGTAGACGACCGTCAAGGCGCGTGCTGATGTGCTTGTGGGACGTTGCTAGCCATAAACGCTTTGAGTTGCAGGAAACTGCGAAATGTATGCAGTTACGCCACCCTTCTCGTCATGCTTTCGTAGTCCTCTTCCCCGCACGCACCGAACCAGAGGCACAGCTTCCGGGAGCTCCCGGTTTCACTCTCACCCCGGGGCTATTCAGCAGTCTACGTATCCCTCATGGTCGTGCCCATTGTGACTGCTACTGGCACGCGCATCTCGTGGTGCCTGAATAAGGCAAAGAAGAACCTTTCAATAGTCCAGCCACGGCTACGGTGAATCTTCCGCCCAGATGAGGTCTTCCTGTCCTTCTTCTCTTTCATATAGATACCCTTAGCTCCGTATTTTCCTAACGGGGATTGCCTGGAAGGTAGGAACAACCGTGCACGCGCATGGTGCTAGTCCAGCAAAAACATGCTGTTGGATGTTTGTACCAGCGGACCAGCGTAGAATGACACGAGAGACGGTCAAACTGGTCAGAACAGGGGCGACATCGGCGGCGTGGTGTAGCCCGAGTGCAGAGTATTAATCGGTGCGTCCCGTTCTGGTTGTCCTTTTTTGCATCTCTACAGAGGCTATTGACTCGCAGCCACAGTCGCACATCAGTTGTGGCAGAGGGGAGGGCTACTTGCTATAAGCACCTGACGCCAACGTGCGGAAACAAGCTGGCAATCAAGTGCTTAAGCACTGTATAAGGCGTGTCCCGCCCCAGGAGACATGTCATCTACGAGAAGTAATGATAGGTAGAAACAGTCCATAGGGTTTTCTGTTGTAGTGATGCGATGCTACTTACTGCTTCATGAGTTGATGGCCGCATGCGAAAGGGAGCCAAGCGAAGCGAAGTTGATAGTAGATGTGTGTGGTATACAAGGCGCCTCTCCGGTTTCACTTCGCGACAGTAGCACAGAAGCCGTGAAAAACTTTCTCGAACGACGCGAATAGCTTCAAGGAAGTATCTTACACAATCAAAGTGATATAGCCTAGGGTCAGTGTTGGTGAATGTTATTGTGAGAAAATGCTAAGCCTCACGGTACTTTTTAATGCGCATCAGGGTGGGGCGCGGAGTAACACTACAAAGCAGCTGATATAGGTGTGCCTGGGCACTGACTCTCCGAGCAGCCTCTCCACATTGAACAAACGTTCCGACGGGACTACGTGCTTGTACGTGTGCTTAGGGATTGTGAAAATTCCAGACAGGTTGAAGGCGCCATGCACTGCGCTATATCACATCTTTTTTAGCTGTTCTATGCAAAGGAACATGTGAGACTCCCGCTCTGTCAGCTCAGCGGGAGCCTTCAAAACTCATCAGAATATAAAGAGTGATCGAGGTGACAGTATACATCCTGCAAACGCAATGCGTGCCGTAATAGTCAGAGCTCATATGGTGTGTCATTTCGTGCGTAAGGAGTACGGGGTCAGGCCCTCGTGTCCCGGATCAGGTCAACACTGCTATTGCCGCCGTTAGGGGAATTACGTAGATACAAAGGGATGCATCACGGACATTACGCAATTTGATGTGTCCCAGACCATGTCCTTTATCTTGCCGGGCCACCCAAGAGAGCTGCGGTGGTGTGACTGCATGACATGCAAGTGTCCGTGAAGCCCCCAACCAACATAAGGTAGCCTTCTAGTGTACGCTGTACTGCGGTATAGCGACGCTCCCCAAGGGCTGCCGCCGCGCTAACGAATACCAAACTCCTTCGTGAACCCCGTTCAAATATACCCGAAGGCTCTGGGCTCATTATTTCATGACATTTCCTGCAAGCACATGTCGGGAAAAATCAGATCCTCTGCTGTTAACGTGTGAGAGTCACGGTGAGGGGAAGTGCACAGAGACACAAGGGCAGCCGTGCACCGACATTCCTGTTCGTGTATATAATTGTGAACGTCACCTCCCCTGGGGTGACAAGAGATATTATCCACCGGGTGGTAATCGAGGCACACACAGGCTGGCCCGTTTTGCTGAGGCGCGCGTCGTAAGCCAACCCAGTCTGGATTTGAGCAACGCGTGGCGCACCGTGACAATACTGGAACTCAGCAACCTCAGAAGGCATATGCTGGGTACTTATTATGAGAGCCTCTATACGGCCCAAACCACTTTCGCTCAGAAGTGGGCAGGAAGGTGCAGCAATCGGTAAAAAAATCAGGCGCCAGAAGGTACTGTGATCTCACCATGCACGTACACTAGATTGTTACAATCGTCGGATTATCGCCTTACCACTGCCGACCTTCCCCGAGGTGCTATCGAGCAACTGCTGATTTACCGCACGTCAGTCGCTAACGTGCTGTGTCACGTTTTCGTGTGTAAGCATGCAGAGCTCCACTAGGTCCAGATTGCGCCGCTAAGGCTGCAAATCGAAAAGCCTGACCCGGCGACTCAGCTGAACCCACAGTGTAGAGGTGCACTGCTCCGAACCCCTTGCGTAGGCATCGACGTCATGGCGGCGTAACAAACGCTCCACTACAGCCGCCGAAGCTAGGCGGAGAGTTCGCCTTGTTGCGAACTGGGAAAAAGATTGCTCAAAGAAACCTAGGTCTAAACCCTAGGCTTGTACGATCCAGATACCCTACAGCCCAAGCCCCGTGCATCTCTTCCGAATGTTTGAGTTTCTTCTGGTCAATGTATTGTTCAACCGAAGCAAGCCCTGTGATTTAGGTGCTCGTAGTGGTCCCCCAATCCATGTTAGAGGCAGGATCGCTGTATATAGCTTACACCGGATATGCACATACATCTTGATCTGCGCTTTTGTGTGCCGCAACGCAGCGAAACGGAGTTTGCAGGGGCACATAGCTTTCCATAAGCGCGAAAAAGAGAAGGTCCGTAAAGAAGCAATCGGGATCTACCCTGAGGACTCACGGTACACGTCTCTGAAGGCAACTCTACCCAACCAGGCACCTTTCGTGAGCTTCCTGATTCAAGACGGGCGCAACTGCGTGTATCGTCGAGCTCGCTTGTGTGCAGCCTGGAGGTGGTTGGATGCCGATATAGGACAGGTTAACACATTGTTTAACACATTGTACGTTAGAGCATACAGTAGCCGCTTCTCCTGACTGATGCACCCCGTCTGCGCCAAGGTGATGCCACACTTGGTACAGTTTGTTCTGCCAGGTCCCACTTCCCTGAGGGTGCGTCACATGTTTCTAGGTTCGTTGTAAAGCTTAACCGCGACTACATCATCACGTACAACCAGTACACACTTCTGGTGACCGTCTGGTGAGAAGGTCGTCATTGAAGCACAATATCATATCTCAAGAGTGCGGATCCTTTCCGCAGCCCTGCAGCGCCCGTAATGTGTACTGATACAACGCAAGCGTAACGCTAAACTCAAGCCTGTGACGGAGCCTGAGTCGAGCCGGAATAGTTAATGCCGTGCTCCGAATTCATATCTACACCTTACTCTTGTAAGTATCTTCTCCAAACCCGGCTGCACTTTTCCCGGAAGAATGGCGCATCCGATGCTTTTATCTGCGCCGAGCATTACTGCATAATGGCGCCTCGAATGACACACAGCTGTCATGTGGTGCGATGTCGTCAGGCATAATCTTTTTTCCAACAGGGAAAGCTCACCAATGCAGCGGCAGCATAATGGCAACCTGCGCGGCCGCACGCTAAGCGCAGGGCGTGTCGCTAAGGTAGAACTGAAACGCTAGAAAGTTAACCTAGAAACTTAAACTTTAAACCTTACACACTAAAACCCTAAACCGCGACATGACCTACTTCGCGCAGTGCGGTGTATCTACCTCATGTGTTTTGACGCGCATCCTAAGTGCCAGCAACACGTTACCGTTCGGCTCACACATACTGTAGCACCGTTTGCCAACTCACGGTACGATGTGTCGCGCTGAAGCCCGTAAACAGCAGGAGGGGTTTCTCAGATCTCTGTCACGAGGAAAGGCACGCGTCCCGACGGCTCTCATTGAATTCAGCCGTCAGCTTCTCAAAGTTCTCGCAGTGTGTCCAGGTGAGGAATGTTCAGTAATTACAGCCAGCATCCTGGAAAAGCCATCTGATGCCGCGAGGAACTTTCGGGTCCAGCTTTCTTTGTACCGTTGCGACTACTGATGGTTTTCCTAGAATGTTGTTTTGTGACGTCGGTTGTTGGGGTTCGCCTTCTCGCCTAGCTTGTTTTGACCGCCTCTGATGGTCGAGTGGAATGCTAAATAGCTGTGACACGGTGACTACCAGGACCCCCCATGGCTGAAACAACACCTTATAGGACTGGGATGCTGAATAGCTGTGACCCGGTGGTCACCAGGAGCCCTCATGGCTGAAACAACACCTTGTAGGAGTGCAAAAGTTGATGTCAGTGAAGCTTTTGTCTGAATAGACGTGCCACTTCCGTAACATCCCTGCCTATGCATGGTCAATATGTTAAGCAAACAATAGATGGTGCCAGCTGTACCCACCTCCCCGACCACAGCATCTTCCTGTGAGGTCTACTTCACTCGCTCGAAGGAGCAATCGCCTTCCGACACTGGCCTGGACAGTGATGTAAGGAAAATGCGCACATGCGTATAAAGTTGTTCAAGATGCGGTCGTCCTGCTGCGTGTGCTCTGTGTGTATGTGTCCCGGCGCATATGTATGTACATATACATGCGTCTGTCTGTGTCTCTGTCTGTCTGTTGTTGTCTGTGTTTGTAGGTGCCTGTGTGGTCGTGCGTCTCCGTGTGCGTGCTTGTTTATCCGGAAAGAGCTGCCGGCGAGGTGGGTCACAGGCCTTCTAGGTTTTCTGCTGACCACGCCTACCATGGGCCATTTCAAAGAATCATTGTGCTAAACTTGGGCTTTTATCACCTTCCAGAGCGTCGATCAGCTACGAAAACTGTCAGCCGCATGAGCACAAGAAAATAGTGACTACATCCTTGCGTCACGTGCGTCTCTTCGATACACTAGTGCCGCAATAAAGTTCTGCAAACGCGGGTGCTTGTTGACGCCTCTCTCAGAACCCAACGCTTGTGAGATGAAGCTGAAACACTGTACGTCATGGTGTAGTTTCCCTGTAGATGGAGTCCTAGAGCAAACAAGTACATGGCGGCACCTTCTGCAAATATACGGCAACGCAAGCGAAGCATCTTCTACGACTGAACAAGATTGATAAAGATGGGCAACAGAGAAGACGTGTGTACGCTTGTTGGACTTCACAGCAGGCCACCGCTCCCAGAATTCGATATCATGACCAATCCAGCCCATTTTTGATCCTGCATTCCTGTGCCTGGAGGGCTTGTGAGCTAGAACCGCTGCTGGTAAGGGTTGTTCCTGTCCGACATGCTTAGTAAAGAAGTTTGCTCGCTCAGGGGGCCGCGCAGATCGCAGATACCGCCGCCTGAAGAGCTTAGTCACACAAACAGACGAAGACATGGAAAAGGGGAGAGCTCAAATAGGGAGAACATAGTCTTTGCGCTGTGTGGTGGCTTCAGGTGCAGAATTACTCAAAGCAGCAATGCTGTCGGCGAACAAGAGGATACATGCCTGCAGAGGGACTGTCGCGCCTTGGCACTACCGGCTCTGCGCAGGAGGAGGAGCAGCAGCACCTTCAGCCAATGTGATGATTCTCCTGCTGAGTGCAGTAACTCACTTCGCCTACAACGACGAGAGATCCTTGGCGACTTCCATACCCAAGAGGCAAGTCGACTACCACCCTTGCTGACGGACGCTGCGTGCGCTGGCAGGGAGATGTGCAAGAAAACTAGAGCCCAGAGACGCACGCGACAGTTTATCAGTTGTAGCCGGATAACTACACGGCTAGACTCTTCAACAAAACCAGCAAGGACAGAAGCCGCAGCCGCGATGGAGGCCACGGACTTCGACAACCTAAGCAGCACCCAAAGCAGGCAGTTCAGATGGTACGTGCCAACCAAAACAAAAGGCTTAGCGCATCGAATCGCACCAGGAAATTGTTGGTGCAGATCAGTAAACAGAGCACTGTCAGAAGCCTCATAACAAAGTACTACGGGAGAAAAAGAAGGAATCACATTTGCACACACCTTCACAAGCCACGCGGCTGTCGTAGAAAGGCAAGCTATAATCAGCAAAGCGTCCGGCCATGTCCATGTACAGGAGACAGAAGACCGGCGGAAGATACGCCGCACGCGGAGCCATGCCGCAACCGGTATTGAGAAGATGGCTGCAGGAGAGAGAGCCTTGAAGCTAGCAGGGGCAGAAACTGAGAGCGCGTTATCGAGAACAACTACAGAGCAATCACTAGTTACAGAGTGCCGAGCCTTGCAGACAGGCAATAAAGTGCCCAGAGAAAGAGCATTTCTCAGACAAACGCCACCAGCACCAATCAATGGGAAAGAAGCGACAGCAAGCAGGAGAGTAGCACTAGGCTTACCCACAGAACGAAAATCCTTCAATGCGACAGCAGCACCAGCGAATGCAGCAGAAGAAACCTGCCAGAAGAGCGTAGAGTGGCAGAAAAAGTACGCAACGCACCTTCCTTAGCACGTGGTGTGCCGAGACCACACGGTGTTTAGCAGCTGCAGTCCAAAGGCAGGAGTTGATAAACAGTATGGCAGAAACGATCCCAGCATGTGCAGCAAAAGATTAGCAAAAAGCACTTATATCATGTCCGGCACCAGAACGGGAATGGAAGGATGTGGCAGGAAGGGCAGTAGAAAGCTGCACGGCGAATATAGCAGTGACAGAGCGAGCAGTAATACCAGGAAATACAGAGTCAGACAAACGAAGCGTTGAGGAAGACAGAAGAAGTGCGGCAGACCCACGAGGGAATCTAACGCAAGAAGCATTCGAAAACAGAGCAGCTGCAGAAAATGAAGCGAAAATAGAGAGAGTATCCAGCTTTGGAAGGAAGGTTCCAAAGACGGTTTTATCAAGGCGGGGGCTAGCGATCGACTTTGTAGTACCTACACAGAAACGGGCGGCAGAAGAGCGAGCTGAGACAGACATAGGAGCTACAGTTGAGAGAAACTTACCGGCGGAAGAAACCTCAGGGCACGGAGCTGGAAACAGAGTATCTCTGGAGCCAGTAGCGGCTGAAGTAGTACCGTTGAACAGATGCAGAACTGTGAAGAGAAAAGCACCTCTGAAGAGAAAGTCGACAACCCCTAAGACGGCCCCAGCGCGAGCGGCGGCGACAAAGCAAAAGCTCGAAGGAGGTGCAGCAGCAGCACCTGCACCAGGCCATGAGGCTGTTGTCCCTAGGAGACATTCGGCCTTCTATGCGGAGGCAGCGCAAAGAGGTGTGGGCAGGAAGCCCAGAGCAGCAGCCAGGCCTCTGGCATCGATCGTTGTGGGCGGGGCACAAGCACCGTCAGCCCCAGTTGAAGCGAGACGAACAGCAGGAAATGAAGCCGTCGCCAGCTGCACGCACTGCAAGCACTGGCCAAAGTTCTACAGCATATGCATTGTCGGCAAACTGTCTTT
The DNA here is from genome assembly GCF_030435755.1 of Ochotona princeps. Classification (NCBI taxonomy): domain Eukaryota; kingdom Metazoa; phylum Chordata; class Mammalia; order Lagomorpha; family Ochotonidae; genus Ochotona; species Ochotona princeps. The sequence goes on along the minus strand of NW_026697926.1, from coordinate 38,647 downwards.
TACATCAATATAGGTTGGATGGGGTTGCACCGGTTGGGAGTACCACACCAATGCTTATCACGCACAACGCCGACGAGCGTGCAGGCCTGACAGCAGCATTCTGGGAAAAGAGTAAACTTTGTCCTGTTGGTAGCCGCAGCACAAGCACAAGCGCTCATCTCACTAACCCGAGCAGCCGTAGCAGCATATGCAACGATGGTAGCGTCGATGGGGGCAGTCAGACGGCGATGGGTAGGAGCAACAATTCAAGTCTGAATTCCAGAGGCGGGGCAGTAGGCTGCACTGGAGGGTGCATTCGACGGGCTGCCCCTCGGGTGACATGCGTGTGGCGCAGCGAGGAACAGACGTAGTTCAGTGTTTGCAGCAAAAGGCAGCAAAGAACGAAGCCACCTCGAATCAGCGGCACCAACCGGATTGCCAAGATTGAAGAGAGCAGTCGAGTTGCCGACATTGGCGGTGCCTCTAAATTTACGTAGCATGTGCTCTCACAACAGCATCAGCAGCGTTGTGAATTCTGTCAGCTTAAGTGGAAGAAGCAGCTGCTGCCGCTGCCGAGGCTGTGGCTACGGCAATTTCACTGAGCAAGCCAGCAGTCTGGGTGAGGCGGGAAACCGAGAAAGCAGCCGCAATAATCGGAATATCGCTCCACGCATTACTTCCAGGCGTACCTATGCCTGCCGTGCAGGTCTGACAGCCGCTGCTGCTGTTCATGGCAGTGGGCATGCGGCTCCGACATGTACGCATGTGCAGCGAGTAATTCCCTTATGCGCAGGAGCACCTGCAGCGACGGAAAGCACTCCAGACCTACAATACGCAGCAGCGCTCAAGCGCTACGACCACCACTTTCCACCCCTGCGTAGTCACTAGTCGTCCTCTAGCAGACGTTCGCGATTCCTAACCAGATCATTCCTAGTACCACGAGCCCAGCTTTCAGCAGGATGGCGGATCCTCCTGCTGCTGCAGCAGCGGCAGCTGCGTAGGGCACTGTGCCCCGGGAGTGATTTGAACTTTGACGCATGACAAGCAGCTGCTTCTCTTTTCTGTAAGCAATGCTGCAGCGACGGGAAGAGCATCAGGCATAAGCCCCGGGGGAGCGCCCAATACAGCTGGCACCGATTCCTGCCCGAGTCCGTAGATATTCTGACGTTTGATATGTGTCTGCCTGTGATAGGTCCTTAGATCACACGTATTATTTACCTGCTTATGTACGCAGTAACGGAGGAGAAACGGCAACGGTGTGGATGAACATTCTGACGTTCGATATGTGTCTGCTGGCGATAGGTCATGAGACCGCATGTGTGCCTTTACGTGAAGATGCAGGTAGAAACGGAAGCGAGACGACATTTGGGTTGATGAGCATTCTGACGGTCGTATGTGTCTGCTTGTGGAAGGCCCTGGGATCGAATGCAGGCATTTACCTGATTATGTACGGAGAAACAGAAGAGAAGCGGCAACTGGGTGGATGAGCACTCTGATGTTTGGTATGTGTCTGCAGGCGATAGGTCCTAGGACCGGATGTATGCCTTTAAGTGAATATCTTTTCGGACAAACGGAAGAGAATCGACGACTGGGTCGATGAACATTCGGATGTCTAATATGCGTTTGCTTTTAATAGGCCGTGGGACCGGATGTGTGCCTATCCCGAGTATCTTTCTCGGAGAAACGGAGGAGAAACGACGACTGCGTCGATGACTATTCTAACGTTCGATATGTGTCTGTTTGCGATAGGTCCTGGGACCAGACGTACGCGTTTCTCTGGTTATGTAGGGAGAAACGGAAGAGAAAAGATAAATGGGTGGGTGTACGAACATTCTGATGTTCGATATGTGTCTGCTTGTCGTAGGCCCTGGGATCGGATGTATGCCTTTACCTGAAGCTGTTTTTGGAGGAAAGGAAGAGAGACGACGACTGCGTCGATGAACATTCTGATGTTCGACATGTGTCTGTTTGCAAAAGGTCCTGGAACCAAATGTATGCATTTACCTGATTATGTAGGAGAAACGAAAGAGAAACGACGACTGGGTCGATGAACATCCTGATGGTCAATAGATGTCTACATGTAGTAGGTTTTGGCACAGAATGTGTGCCGTTACCTGGATATGTATGGAGCAATGGAAGAGAAGCTACGACTGGGTCGGTGAAAACTCTGATGTTCGACATGTTTCGGCTTGTGATGGGTCTTGGGACCGAATGACTGTAAAGATGTGACGGTCCACCAGTACGGTGGTGCTGCCGCTCTTTTGGAAGACATAGACTGATAACACATACGTAGGGTGGGCCATACAGGTTTTTCAGCGAACTTGCTTGTGTTTGTCATGAAGACCGAGTGCAGCATTTTGAACCGGGAGGCTGTTGCTAGATGTGGGATTAGTGACATGAAGACGCTGTGAGGCGCGGACGTCGCCTCCTCTTCACAACCGTGCCGATCAGGGAAACCTGTATAGAGTGGCTGTTGCCGCATATGGCTACATCGAAATATTTATCCACTCAGGGACGGGTGCGTGAGCGTGAGCTTTGCCGTACATTCCCATCCGTGCATTATCAGCAAGCCTACTGGTAAGTGCAGTGTGACCTGAACCAAAGCTATATTCGTATGGATTGCGTACTTCATCTGCCACGTGCGTCGGAGAACTAGACTGACAGTTCTATATAGGCGCAGGCGCTTTGAACGACTTGATCGTATAGCGCCTATCTGCCGCCAGTTCTAGCAACGTCAATGGGCTCGGCAGGAAGATGTAGGGAGATAATAGAGGTGGCTGCGGAGGTAAAGCACTGCTGCGGAGCAGGAAGTAGTCAAGCTGTGCTTCACCTTGACGCAAGCCTTCCTTACTGAGGTACGAGCTCTTCCATTCTGACGAGAGTAAACAATCTCGAACGCGTCACCGTCTTCTACGAATTACACTGTAAAGTGTGGCATACAATCGATCCAGATGTAAAGTACAACGAGACTAAGCGGGGAAACTGGAGGTTGTACGTGAAGCGGGAGCGTTGCAACAATATTTTCGTGGAGGAACGTGACTGTGCAGTATTTCTCCTTCGCCGAACAGCCGCTCATTTTTCCGCAGATATTTACGCGCATTTTCTGGCGGGCGTCGTCTCCTCCAGTGCGTTACTGGGAGCGAAGCAGCGCGAAAGGACCCAGCGCACACATACATGCGCGACCACCTGCCCAGTTATCCTCATACATTTATAACAGTGTACATGTCGTAAACCCGCACGGAAGCCGCAAAGCTGCTCAAACAAGACGTGCGCATCGTAGCGCCCGGGTCACCTCTAGACACGCGCATGCAAGGGAAGTACTTGCTGTGTTGTGTCTAGATAGCTGTCCATAGGACAACAAAGAATGGCAGAAGCGTTCATGTCAACTGATAGCCGTCCGTAGGGCAACAAACCGAGAAGCAGCGTGCGTGTCGACACTTTTTTGTCCGGAGGGCAACAAATTGTGGCCGAAGCGAGCATATTGCCTTGAAGAGATTCAGAATGTGTGTGGGGAGGCGTAGGCGCGGGCCGTGCTCCCGGTAAGAGGTGACGCGGTAGCCTCAGAAAGCGCAGAAGGCGCACGCTACGTATACGGACGCCAAAGGGCGCTGTAATTCACCAACGGAGACGTCCAGCTAAATGCACAAGCATAGCGAGACAGGGATGGTGATCAGGCTGGCCACGTATGCACATTCATTGCTGGGTGCCTGTCTCTAGCTAACAAGATACAGGGTGCGACTGTCCGTAGTTGTGTTATTATTTCTTCACGTATGGCTTTTGCGTCCGTGCCTGTGGGTCTACGACGTCATTCACGGTGCTCATCCTGGCTCGTGCTGCAGACGTGCGCACGTTCGTGGTTGACGTGGCAGTCCCTCGCTCGACATTGGTTATTTGAGTGCGTATATCAGCTGTAATATTTTCATAAGGCTCGTTTAGTACTGTAATAACGCCGGCGCTGGGGCAACATTCGTACGCACAAATTCGGATACGGGTTGCTCAGCTATATCGTGGCCCACAAGGTGGAGAGGGTATAGGTAGCCGCTCTCCCCTGCTGTACCGGTGCCGCGTGTGCTCTGCCTCACTCGAGGGCACCGTTGTTCTCCGTCTTTCCGCTAGCACCAAAAATAACGCGTTTGCGGTACAACCAAAACCTGTCTGGCCTTATAGTTTGCAGAGGAAGGCAAGAGAAGTTGAGCGCGCCCGACACCCTGCAAAATTTATGATGTAGGAATCTGATGTTTTACACAACGCGCCCTTGGCTTTTTGTACTGGAGGCGAGTATCAATTTTTGTGTTGATTTTATTCTAGGTGTAACCTAATCGCACTCTATCCCTAGTGAAGTAATCAGCGATACAGCAGAGGTAGGACGCATGGTGTCTGTCAAAATGTGAAAGCGTACATAGAACTGGACTAAGTAAGCGTGCACTGGCGCAGACCCACAACAGCCTCGTCAAACAGGTATTCACTTTCACCGAAAGTGTTCCTGCTCAACGCAAACTGGTACTTAGAGGTCTTCTGGAAAGCTGGCCTTCCTATGCTGCCGCTCATGATATGAACATACCAGTTATACCTCTTAAGACGCCTCGCGTGACTAAAGAAAAATCAGACGCACAGTAAAGATGCTGAACACGGCGGAAGATAGGGCTGACAGGGAGGGCATGAACCTGCAATTTTCTGCGCAGCTTCAGACGCTCTGTAACATCTCGGCGCAGCTTCTGATGACTAGAAAACGCTGTGCGTTTTATCCATCAGAGTACCTTCTGCTTCAATCAAGGGAGCAGGTCACATAAGTCTCGCGGCTGCAAGGAGCACGACCAAAAATAAACGAAAGCTGGCTCTTCACCATCCTTTATCGATGATTTCGTACTAGTTAATGCCTGGATTTCCCCTTTGAGTTACGCTTGCTGAAGCATGCTCGTGCATTACGCAAGCGCCACAAGCACTAAAACTCTAGACTTGAGACACGAGAGCACTTCTAAGGTGATGTCATAATTGAGCAGTGTTTTGACGTTGCCTCACGTGAGCAGAGGACCTCTAATCCTTCCAGTGGTACGACGCGCCTTCGGCGTCTTCCTTTTCCTTCGGCTTTGGCTTCGCATCCTCTGGCAAATGACGTTTTCTATGCCCGGCGCAAAACGGCAATTGTTAAGCTATCCGCTTACCCACGTTACTGAATCATTCGGAGGGCTCGTGCCCGTGAACCAACACGCTCACAGTAAATATGGAATACCGATGACCTTGCAGACACACCCACGGCCAAGGCCACGCGTCCCAACGTCACAGGAAATCTGCAGCTTGTTCGATTCGACAAGGAATCGCCCAGTTGATCTGCTCGCATTGATACTTGGTGTGCACATGAATTCGTAACGTGCTTGGGATTGGGCGGATGCTCATCCAGACCCTCAGCGCTGGTAAGGGTTCGCTGGACGCCGCATGGAGACGGCGGCAACACTGCTTGTGGATACCAGCAGTACCTGACGCCACCGCCTTCCCTACATAAATAAGCAGCGTTTGCCCTCTCTTTTCTGAAGCCGGAGATGCTGGGGAAGCTGATATTCGCTGCTTTCTAACATATGTATACCCTCATGATTGAGAGATGTATATATACGAGTGGTCTTGTGAGGGGGTTGCGTGCCGTCCACCGGAGTGGATAGGATAGCTCTGAATTCCTTTTCCTCTAGCACCGCAACTCCTGGCCAAACCAGCACAGCCCAAAGCACACTCATAGATTTGAGACGCTTACTTTGCTAAAACATGTTTCGCGGGTCCGCTATGGAGGCTGCCCGCTCTCAAATGATTCTCGAGTTCTTGCTTCATCAGTGCATCGTGACTTCTGGTGGTCCCAACACGTCAGGCGGCCTACTGCGGAGTGCTGGTGACAGTCTTGTCAGTTGCGCGCAGATATTGTCGACAAGAGCTCAGCATCTCCAAATCAAGGCGCTGCCAGCCGCAGCGGGAGACGTCGGGTGACCTTCTTCGTTGTCACGACGTAAGGGCTGTGGTACTGGAGGGGTTGAACTTGTTCCTACGAGCATCGCCTATTGTTGACACCTACGCATCACGTGGCGTATTGCCACGACTATGCGATGCCATTGGTTACTGTTATTCTGCGACTCCTCAAATGTGGGTGACAGGCGATCGACACGAAAAACTTGACACGCTGTCTGCTGCAGCGTTAAATGCCGCATCCGTCTGGTATCGTGATGTGGAGGCTCTGTGTCCTGAAGTATCTAAATACATGTACACTCTTCCTAGCAACCTCTTCTGCTTCTAAGTATCTGCTGGTCTTAGACACGACGGAAAACATTCTGAGGCGCAGTGCAAGTGAGCAGTGTTGCTGTGCGGCATGCGAATAGTCGACCACCAATGTTCAGCTCATGGAATCGCGGCTTCTCGCAACAAGACGCGTTCCCCTCAGTCTGCTGTGTCCTTTTCATAAGTTAGTTAGAAGTGCATGATTCTTTTCTGCGACGACAAGATACGTCAGCGGTGACTCCACTGATGGTCTTTACGGCCGTACATTGGTCCGCGACAATCGCAACATGAACACAGTGGTGCATGATGCCTGCTCCCGGTCAATACGCCTTCAAACCAGGCATATCCCCTGATAGACGATTCTTCGTGTTCCTAAGCCTGGACACACTACCATTTCCGTCCATGCAACAACGGCTCATCCAGATGGGCCCATGTCCTTAACTGCGAGCGGAATTATATACAACCCCACAACACACTGTAAGACTAGGGGTAACTTGCCATTTCTAGGCGAACCATGCTCACACAATTGTGTATCACGGCGCATGGCAACTAGTGAGTTCGGGCAGCGCTGTTGATCTCGTCAGCATTGTGTATATTTGTCCTCATACACATTGGCATGCTAGATTGAATTCCAAAACGTCTCATAGCGTGAAGGTTCCCTCATGTGTCCTCAGTAGTTACAGAAGCTAGGAAGAAGCCCCCAGGCGGACTCTTAACGGTTTTCAGCACGGTCTGGCTTGTCGAAGGTTTAGGGCAGCGCATGCGTGCGGCACCGTCAGTAGGCAACAGGAGGCTGCAGCACGCGCTGCCGGGGACCACTCTAGGCGGACACTTATCCCGTCCCAGCACCCATGGCATCGAGGATTGGCGGATACACAAGTCCACCTGTGTACGCTAAACGTTAATAGTCAAGTATAGGCCGCAAGTAACCTATTATACACCATCCAAATCTTACTGGGAGCTGTTGCTATTAACGGACGTCTTCTTGGCTTCGCCTTTGCTTGTGAACGTCCTAACTGTATATATGCAAAGGTTCAATCTTGCATGTTTGTAGATGTGTAGGTTGCTTGTTCGGCAATCGTGATGTTGAGTAAGCGAGCTGTAGCTTGTATGTTCTATTGACTGTCTTAAATGGTCACATCGAATGCTGGCATAAGCCGCCGCGCTTCCCTATGATGTTATCACGGCAGCTAGTTGTCGCTGTGGCTGAAAAAAAAAAGGAAAGGGGGTGACAACCGTGGTGTAGTCTAGTTCGGGCAAGGGAAAGGTCTTCAAGTTAAGATCGCGACATACCGCTACAGAACGGGGTTCAACTCGAGGATCGAGGAATTTTCGCATTGAGGCAGGTAAGAAGAGTGTGAGGAGCGACGCAGGAGAAAGCCGGTGGAGCACATCGCTGACTACGCTTGTCCTACTTCCTCCTTGACAGCCTTCACCATGGATGAAAAGAACAAGTACGACTGCGCGCGCGGCGGTTCCCTCTGCGATGCGGAACCAGAATGCTGGAGTATGGAGTATGGCGTACCCCGGCTTTCCGGGCTGGAGAGATCCACAGGGAAGAAGAAGACACGCGTCACTCCAGCCTGCGAGGTCGGCGATGCACGGGCGAACTTAGATGACGTCAAGCTTGCTTTACTCGGGTATTACCGGCGCGTTTTCTCTAGTGTTGCCCCCACAGTCAGAGAGAAGATAAGTGCTTTATCCTCAACATTTCGTGAAGAAAGTGACGTATGTTCATTGAGAGGTACGTGGACAGATCCACTGAAAGGTCCTTCAACTAGCTAGCAGGAAAGGAACGAACACCTGCGTTGGCGACCGCCCATGCACAACTGTTACTCAGGACGCTGAAGACTAGAAAGCCCGGGCACCGCGTCGTTAGTACAGAAGTACGTACCTTTTACCCGTCGCGGCATTTTTGCGTTACGGCTTTTAGCTTCCTTGTCAGGCGTGGTGATTTTTTTGTGCAGAATCGCCCCGTCCCGGACGTGGAGTCTGCACTTTTGATGCTCTGGGACGGCAAGAACGACGCCCCACTACTTTGACATCTTGGCCCTCAAGTCGTACAGCGGAAATAGAGACGACCCTGAGAGAGCTGCACAGCAGCTGCGAGGCTGCTACCTACAGGTTGACAGCACTCTCGAACGAGTGTGATTCTTTGATTGACAATGCGAATTTACGTGAATGGATCTATACCACTGCCGCTCCGGTAGGAGTCACAACGGACGCTGTGCCAGACACAACGTATGATAGCGCGCACTTTTTTGTTCGAGCAGTGAAGGGGTGGCCTACACCTTCTCGAATCAGTCGCTATACGTAGTGTACTTCGTATCAACGGAAGCGCCCATACGCAGTGTGACAGCGTTTTTGCGCGGTGAATAATTCACATGCCTGACTGCACGCTGTCTCATAGATCTGCATCATCTGTTCAGCATCAGCACTGCTGGCGGTTCTCCGTCTTCAGTTGGAGCGACACACATGTGGAGAACTTGCATAGCTGATACAGACGTCGTGTACAGCCGTGTTTTAGGTTGGAACTTCGTCACTGCGGAAAGAGTATTCGCTTTCAGGTGCGACGTCGACCAAGAACGAGCAGCCACGCTGACATGCGGGACCACGCGATCAACGTGTATCGCCGCCTGCGCAGCCAAGCAGAGCTAAATCAGGAACGTATTGACGCTTTGCAGTCCAAAATCAAGATGCTGCATATGCACACAAGTCCTCAAATGCAAAAGACACAGGAAGACCCGCGTACTGGCCAATGATATCCATAGGTACTGTGAACTTCATCTCCGAGGATAACTTCGTGCTGCGACGGTAGAACAGTATACACACGCACCTGAGAGGGTGTATGCATGTGTAGGTCCCTGCGTACAGTTCTGCCCTGTTCGTTTTGCTTGCTCAGTTACTTGCCTAATGTGCACTGTGGTAGTCGGTGTTGTGTGCGCGACTTCGACGAGCAAGTCTTGATAAGATAGGTGTTACATGCATGTCAGAATCACCTCGGCTTCTTGTGAATCATGACACCGTCTCGTTGAAGATATGATGTATAGTGTTTCGCCCAGGAGTGTGTCAGACTGCAACCAGGGCAGGCAATCACTCTGCTTGTCTCTCCGCTAAGAGGCTTAACAACCTGGTTCGGCGCAGCGATCCTTTGTGAGCGTTTGAAAATGAGCGACTCCATGTGAGAGGAGCAGCGGCGGCCGAAGAGACACGACAGTTATCTCCCTGTCTCACTCTGGCGTGATATATAGGGGGCGTCGAGGTGATCGGAACTACTCTATGTTTGCGTGCTCCAGGAGGCCGCTGAAAATCGAGAAGCCGCCCGGTAGTCATTCTTGGGCAACTCATGCTGCTACGGAACTCTCTTCAGAGGGTTGCACAAAATCAGCATAAACTGAGTTTGCTTCCGCGGCCATCGTCGCCAACTGTCCGAGAAAGTTACAGGCAGATGTCGCCTCTCGTATACTCGGGTAGCATTGGAGGCATTGACACACCAAGTCTGCATGGAGTCAAGGAAAGCTACATCGTACTGCGTCGTCGTAGGGCAGGTCAGCTCTTCGGGGAAGGCGTTATCTGCGAGGCGGGCATCTTGTTCTCAAGAGATCGACGTTTGCGCGCTTCGTGACAAAGCAGAGACATCAATGAACGAAGCCGTCTACAGCTATGCGAGAAGACGCTTCGTATTATGGCTCCAAACTATGACACTGGCGGAACGTGAACATGTAGTATTTTCGGTGTGCCGGTGAGCCGCTTTTGAAACTGCAGTGAAATTATAGCGAATTCTGGATCCTCCAACTTCGTGCACAGGGTGTTCACGAGGATAGCACCATACCTGTAAAGCTTTCACTCTCAGGAGTAACGCAGTGCTGTAAGAGAACCGCACACTAGTACAGCTGTCCCTCCGCAAGCGTGCCAAGGAATCCGAAACGGAGTCGCTACAAAGCCAGATTGCTTACTCAACTGAGAGAAATGATACTTGTAAGCGTCACCATGCCACACGTAAAACAGGTCACCTGTGTCGGGTGCGAAGCCGCACACGCGTGCTTTGCGGTGGCGACGTGATAGGAGCGTCAAGTGAAACGTTGACCCTCTGGCGTCGTGGTGTTCAGGTGAGGTGCATACACGTGTTGAGGCGACATGAAGAAATTTCGCATCGTTGGTTGTGGTGGTGCTGCTCAGTGATTTGTTGGTGCCACAGCGCCATTTCTGTCAACTAGAGCAGCGTGCTCTCCCCCAAATGGTTCGATACCGCCCGTCAGGCTTGCGACTTTCAAGGAAGGAGCGCATGGCTTAAGTGCTCCGTACGCACAGCCAACTCCTCTTTCCAGATGCACCGTTGCATGGGAGAAATCAGCGCTGCTGACTGAAGCGGCCAACTTTCAGATATAGAGGAAACACACGAAACAATATGTACACGTGTTCCTTCAGATAGCCCGGACAGCTTTGTCGTGAGGTGGAAAGTACGATGCGTCACTGTGGCTGCCTACGTACAGTATAGCTTCCTTGGTGTGACATGTATGCGAATACCTAATGTAATGCGGCGTTAATATTCTGTCACCGCCGCCACGCAGGCACGACGGCTGTGTATCAGAATGCGTCCCTCGGCCGCAGAGCGGTCTTTAAATTTATAACTTCTCTCCACGAACTGAAAAAAGCCTAGTGGGCACTCAGGTTTGACGGACTCTACCAAGAAAAAAGTGACTTTCTAGGTGGAGGTCAACTACTCGCTACCTACCTGTGAAGCCACCGGATCCCTCTTCATGAATATAACCTAATTGAATATTTCTCAAAAACTCGTTGAGCTTCAATAATCCCAAACATGGGCACCTGTTTTCGGTCTAGCGAGGTGTGTTCAAGGCTGAAACGGGAACACCTACCTCGCAGTCATATGACTCAGAACACAGACGCGAAAGGGCTGAAAGACAGATAATAAGACTCTGTTTATCGCAGCGGGGGAACTCAGCGAGACGTCAGCTGAGCATAGTTAGTACATTGTACGACAACGACAGAAACACCGCTTCAAAGGTTTTCAGTGCGTGAGAGGGAACATGGAATTGCAGTTTTGTTCCAAATGTTGGAGCGACTTTTGTTCTCCTAAGGCGGGTGACGTGGTCCAGAGGCAATCAGAAAACGCAAATCTGCTAGACACTGCTGGAATACACGAAGGTTCCAGTGCATGGTTGGGTAGTAGCACCAGCACAACGATGGTGCTGTAGATCAGCAATCACGAGGTCAGGTCACCTGTGCGCTTCCGCGAGAAGGTGGAACAATTGTACCGAGTAATACTCATCAGGCTCTAACTGAGTCGTGCGGCTCGGAAAAATGAGAGGCAAAGAGGACTCAGGCGGAGATTATTGCCCAGATACGACACTTGAGCTGGGCGAGAATGGAGTGAAGAATTAGCGAGAACCTGGCGTAGTGGAACTGGCGGTCTGGCGCAACGACTTTCTCCTTCGGACTGTTGAATGCTTTTTGCCGATTGTCCCTCAAGGCTGTGTCAGAAACGGCACAACCTTGAGAACATGGGGACATTCCCGACTTTACTCAAAATTCGTGTCAGACCAGATGTTGGTGCGATCAGAATGATCGCTCGGGAGCGGATTGAAGCTTTGATAGTCGCGGTCAGGTATCGCACAATTCCACTAGGACGAAAAGCGAGCAAGCCGAATGAGCTCGGGGGGGTACAGCAGGTAGCCCTTTCTGTGTCTCTGTGCGCCGTCTCGGTCGTCGTGTTGACTGTTTCGTACACTCAACACGTCAGCGAAGGCGCTGCTTTCTACGTCGAAAGCAAATGTTGAGACAATCGCTGTCAATTTCAGTGCTTGGTTGCCTTTAGAAGGCCTCAACCGCGGAAAATTACGAGGGCAAGCGAATAGATACAATCGGTCGTGCTAGCTCCCTAACGGTGAGCTTGCAACAATATTCATTCGTCGTTTGAATGGTGCGTGGCTAATAACACGCAACACCGGTGTATAACGCTATCAGTCGCGTTCCCCCTCAGGCCTGCTAAGAACCCAGTCATTACATACGTGCTGTTCTCTCAGCAAATGCACGGCCCACGTTGGTCCCGACCAGTACACGCTTCCCGCACAGTGTTCCTGAGGCGCATCCTAGGGAGCATTTAACTGGGCGCAGAATTCTCAGTGATACCATGGATTCCCTCCCGCAGCCTGTCGCCGGGGCAAGCTCCAATGTCGCTACTCCTCCATCGTGCAACAGACGGGCAGTGTACAGCGGGGGTCACCCATGCCGAGGCGGACTGCGGCCACGTTGAATGTGTATCAAGTGCTGAAGACGACTTAAGTAAGCGATCCCCTCCCTCTAGGGGCGGAGCAGGTGCGTCAGAACGGGATTCGGGGAGAGAGAAGCAGGTGCAAAAAGCTGGATTATGGTGCGGTGTCGATGCGAACATCGTGCTGCGCCACCATAGAAAAAGCTAGAACAGGGTAGAGAACAGCGACGTTATAACAGTGGATTAGTCGATGGCATGCCGACAGGTACACCGTCACGGATGCATGGCGGGCTCGCGGCAGACAGACCAGGAAGCGGTGCCGGCCCGGGGCCTGCAGATGACCCGCCATCGGGATGCTGCAGTTCTCAAAGTGGTAGCGTTGTCAGTGAACCGCGCTCCAAGTACGATTCGGGATGTCGAGTTGCAGTCGACGGCAAGTAGGGGTGATGTCTCAAATCCTGCAGAGTTTGTATGTACTGACGTTTGAGTGTTGGCCTAGCGTACGCCGGCTATCCTGTCGTGCACAGGACCCAGGTTCCACTCTTATCCCAGAGATGGGCGCGAGAGAAAGCAGCATTTGTTATGCCATTAAACTGTTAATTTTTGCAGGCAGGCAGACATACGAGGATGGTCGTGAGGGGCCAACGAAGTTTGAACATCGCTCTCCAGGTGTAAAGCACACGCATCTGTACAACGTAATCCGAGAAAAAGAACCTTAGGACGGCCCTGGACATGTCGAGTGGGAGCATCACGACTGCTAACCACTAGAAGCCGTTTCGATTCTGATGTGTTCCTTGTTCGATAGTACAAATATGCCCATCTCCGGTAGCCACGAACCAGCACTGAGCCGCGGCTCGACGCACATATGAGAAGTTGATATATGTCTTAACTGAACGGTTGTGCCAGCAAAGTGGTTGAAAAATCCTGAGGCTATCTACCCTGAAGCTGCCTTCGAGGCAATCGTCTAGTGCTGCCAGCCCTAAGCCCTTAAACCTTAAATCTTATATCTGAATCTCATACCGCGAGTCTGCTTGACATTTAATTTTAAAAACCAGATTCATTTTCCGAAACCAAAATACAGGCGAAGAGGCCTCTCCCGTACATGCCCAAGCTAACTGTCAGTGAATCTCTCATCAAATGCGAAGCACTGTGGCAATATCGTGAAACTGATCCCCGCTGTACAAAGATTTCAATTTAGAACCCGTTTAGCACTCACGTATGAACATACACCGAGGTTCTACCGGAGCGTTTGAGAAGCCAGACACACAGCGCTGTATCGTGTCCTGAGCTGGTAAGGCATATCAATAGCGTGAACACAGATGTAACTCCATCTTTCACTTCTGAGCATGCATTGTCCCTGTCATCGCCTGGTTGCTAGCGGCCCTTTCACCCCTTCGATGCAGTTACATCTGCCCTCACACGAGCTTCTTTTCCAGAAATGCGCGTTGCAGCGTAGAGGCTTTTGGGCCAATTTCAGCACACCAACACCGCATGCGATCTGCTCGCGCAGCGAGGCGGTACTCCGTTACAGCTTAGGATGCTCGCAGATATTTCTACAACTATATCTTTTGCAGACCATTTCGCCAGGCTAGCATTTCGAAGTGTTTTGGCGACTACCTTCAGCCTGTATGGGACAGAAGCAGTCTCTGGCACGTTTCCAAGAGCGTATCTCCCGAAGTGCGCTCTTTCTCAGGTGCATCACCGGCGCGCCGAGGTTGGCTACTTGAGCATTTTCGAATATCTAGTCCGCCAACTCCGCTCTGCGTGACTTCACGTAGTCATGTACTAGGACGCAGCAACCATGTGGAAGGCTCGCTCACAATCTCTCTACCCTGTCCCGTCCATGTCGCACCTTCTTCTTGGCTCACCGGAGGCTGTACAATGCCGCTGCCCGCTGCTCTCGCCTGTCCTCGCGCGAACCGCCGCAACTACGCCTATCCCACAGAATACGTAGAGGCGCAGTTCCGCGCAACTATATATATGCGTCATTCACAGAACTCCAGTACACGTGCATTGCCTCTGGTATTGGTACGCAACCACACACATACTCAGACGACGAACCCTACTACTGGCAGGCAAACGCGGAAGGCCCTGCTGTCGCCACTCTTTCGAACGATCTATGATCAAGGTCATTCCCCGCGGTTCACTTGGTTCTACTAAACTGGTCTCGAGCCGCGGCTTCATTCTTCGGGCAGATTGTTATCGAAGCGGACCTTGTGCAGATAGAGTATTCAAAGCGCGCTTTTCCATGGCCTTTAATAAGTATTTATAAGATCTTTTAGATATAATTGCCGCACATGGTGGCTCTAGTGCAGTCAACAATCATTACCTACTTAAGGGTCGCCAGCGACCCGGAGCCTTCTCCTGCTGCATCCTTCACGTCGGAAGAAACGAAAACACATATTACTGAGGCCTAAGTCCCTCTGTGCAAAGGAAATCTCCCACATGTGCGCGAAGAGCTCCTGCTAAACCGCGCCTATTTCTAGAAATGTCCCAAACGAGGTTCTCAAGCTACTCTCCTGCGTTCTTCAGGCAGAGTCGGTCGCAACACAATACGGGTGGGTTAGGCAGGCGTACGGCTAAACGTGTCCACACCCACTGTGACTCTGCCCGCGATAATACGGGTGGGTTACGCAGGCATACGGCTATATTTGTCCACGCCCATTGTGACTCTGCCCGCGATGAGAAGCTCTACCGCCTATCGATTTTCCCTGCCTTCTCTGGTTGATGACACTCCGTGAAACGCCACGATGTTTGTAAAAAGCAGTGCTGCCTTTTTCGCCTCTTTGTAAACACGTCGACGCTTATACGTCTACTGCTATCAATCGGCAGGATCCGTTTCGCTCTCACTTGCTGGGTCCTCACGCACAAGACCTCGCCCAATGACTCGTATTCTATCCTCAGCTGGACTGTTTCCTTCTCCTTGTGCGCCCCTCGATGCCTTCGAGGCCAGTGAAAAGCCCGCCATGACGTGTTCGTCTGGACGTTTTCTGTTGTGAGCCCCCGTCCGTGACGCCCTCACTTCCTGAATTGTTACACAGATACTCAGTTGTACCTTCTCCTTCCTATTACACCCGGCTTACGGCATTAACGGGCCTCCCACTACATGGTCTTACAATGTGCTAGGCCGGTGGGCCAGCAAAATACACCGACATGACTCGTGACGTCAACAACAAATTTGCTTTGCAGTGCGGCGTCTCTTGTACACAGCTCTGAATCACTGGGTGTTACGGTGGTTCTTGCAAGAATGCTCACGCACCGGTTCACCAATAGCTTCCGTTGTGGAGTTTGGTATTTTGGAAGCGGCTTCGCTAACGTTCTCATGCAACACGTATTGCAAAATTTCCACGCCGAGTGCAGGAGACGTCCCCGCAGACTGCCCAGCCCTCTAGCACCATCCTGAATTTGTTAGCCACCTCCCATGCAGATTCCTGCCTGTGACTGGTTAAGCGCTGACGTCTGGACCCACGTGCGGGTTTCTTTCAAGACGTCTCTGACCCTCTCGGAGACGTGACGTAGTGTCCTGTATACAATGCTATGCCGGATTTATACCTTGTCTTGCGTGGCAATAATGGCACGCCTGGTACCTTTGCATAATACGTCCCCCCCTGTACATGCCTTATCTGCATGTCCCGCATATGCCTCTTTGTCAGAGTTTTCGACCGGCGATTCTACCCTTTCCCATGCAGCCAGATCCACTCACGATTTCAGTCTTCTTCCCATGATCCACTTCACGGCGTATATGTCTGGGCGGCTGTCCTTCAGGTCCTAACGCATTGACATCGCAATCGGTCCGCTCAAGCAGCCAAGACACATCCGCTCCTACAGCGCAGAAAGCTGGCAGGTTTCCCGAGCTCATCTTTCGTAGTACGCTTGCGTGCCTAACCTACTGAAGCACCCTCGCAGCTACCTCAACTCTGTTGCACGCAATTATTTCCAGCATGCCTACTATCTGTAGCGCGTTGGCGCTATTTATATGATTGTTTTCAGATGTCCTACTACGCTAACTCCGCCCTCTCTTTTTAGCAGCAGTGTACTAGGAAGTCGCTTCCACGAGGCCTCGCCCATATTTAGGAGGTCTTTGATTCCTCGCAAAGAAAAACAGCTGTACGCGTTCTTCATGACTAACTTGAAACTGTGTAAAGTCGCACCCCTGCTCACGCGTATAGGCGCGGGACGCAGCGCTACACTCCCATTTGTATAGCGAAGTCAAACGCGCAGTCGTCCCACCTACTGATGAGCGTCATTTCTGGGGCTGAAGTACACGTGCGCCACGTCTACACTTGCTACACACCCAATCACTCTCTCGTGCGGACAATCTAGTGGTGTCTTCTGTCGCATCTATTTCGCGACGAGCTTTCCTTAGGAGTATACTCCCCGAATTACTCAAGCCTGTACAGTGCGGAGCTGCTCTCGACGCTGCATCCGACTGGCTCCACGGTGGTCTTTAGTAGAGCTGGTTTTCTAAAAATCTGTACGTCTAGGCGCACTTCGTGGTGCCACACACCTGAGTCTTCATCGGCTAGCACACCGATAACGTCCATGCTTTCAAGGCAACCGTGCACTGTGTATAAATCCCTACAAGCGATGAACTGCACCAGCGATCTGGAGCATTCGTTTGCCGCAGCCACCTCGCGACAGTCTCCCGTGACGAATATAAAGGTCGCTCACGTCCTTCTGTCACATAGACCGCCACCATCGCGCCTTGCCCCCCACGAGCCCACGAAGATGAGGAATTTGGACTTTCCCTAGAACAACCCACGTCGCCTTTCCTTGGGACTACTCTCCTGCGTCGGCCTGGACAGTGGCACTTGGAAAGAAAGAAGCTGACGCCATGAGATACTTTTCAATTATGCACACTTACAGTAAAACCCATGTACAATCGTAGTAGATCACTCCACGATAATCAGAACCTATCATCCAAGATTCCTCCGCGTGTAAATATTCTTTTACACTAACTCAACAAAAGAATGCTTGCAGAAGCACCCTAGAGTCCTCATCTCGCCGTTCCGCAGCAAAGGCGCGTCTAATTGTTTTACGCTGTGACTCAAAAGCAAACGTGTCATTCACACCTGCTGTATTTCCACTCCGACCCTCCCAGCACAGTGACCTGCGTTTTTGTTTTAGCTTTCACGCTCCAGTCTCGCCTACGTCTCACGACACGAAAGCGACCTTCACTACACATTCCTCCAGTACGGTGTATCTGTGATCGGCTTTTTGAACGGATATGGCCCCTTGATAGTACCCTGCCCGCCTTGCGCAACAGCGGCTCTAGTAAGCAGCCCTGCGTCGCTTACCACTACACTGGTGGTCCTTCATCTACCGACTTGCAGCGGCGTCTACGCACCAAAGGGACTCCAAAGCTGCCCGGTCGAAGTTCCTGATTCATGCAGTAGAAGTTCGGAGGCTTATCCGCTCTACATGAGCAATTGCTTGTCGGCACTCACTTTGCCCTGTCTGCGCACTTGCTCTGAATGGTGCCTCTTTTCAGTAGGCAGCTACGTTTATTCAGTGAGTGCAGCAACCACGCGATGTGTACCTGGTGCTTGTTTACTGGCTTTGATCGAGCCCATGGTTCACGTCCAACACAGCCTAAAGCTCACGCTCATATTCTACTGATTTCTTCTTTCTATTTCAAACAGCGAACACGCCGCCTGGGTTGTCTGTGCACATCCAAATGTGAGATGCAATCCGAGCGGCATTCGTCCTGCAGTACCTGAGTTCCCCTTTAGCACGGCTTTCGACAAGTATCAAATGCTGTGCACATTCTCTGGTTCTCACGATTTCCTGTCCGTAGTAGTTCCGCTCGATGTCACATACTTGCATTCACACCTGGTGTAGCGCCAGGTCTCAATTAAAGAAAACTGGAGTAACGTTTTTCTCGCTACAACTATTCTGGCCGCCGCTGCAGGGCAGGATCCCGAAGAAAGGGGGGGACGGCGACGTAGAGTTGCTCTTGTAGTAGACGCAGACGCACAGCGGTTAATCAGCCCCACCTGAGCTCCCGCCAATGCCCTTCGGTCCGCCCTGTCTGACGCCTCCTTCTCGCGCGTCGACCACGTTTGTTTTCCCCGCTTCATATACGCGTAGAGCTACGCATTCTCAGTTTTTCTTGTTTCGTGATTCTCAGTTCGAATTTTTGCCTCAGCACCCTTAAGCAGTCAATGTCTGCAAGCAACCTGTAGTGTCTTCAATGGTGCCACATGGTCTAACTTGCTGTAGCGGCACGTAAGCAAAGTGTTAGGCGCCCCGTACCCAGTAAAAAGACTCCGTGCCCCCCCGACGTGGCTGCATTCGTCGAGCGCTGGGCATGTTTGTACCGACGACTACGTGTAGCAAGCACATTTTGCGAGGAGGTCTCGATCGCACGTGCTTACTAGCTGTCATTGAACGGTTTCCGGTCCCAGCATTTGTGACGCTTCGTTCCCCGTGTAAAGTCCCTTACACTTCTTCCGAGAGAAAATATATCTCTGTCCGTCTCTTGTGCTGTTGCAGCTGTGGCATTTCAGCTGGGCTTCAGCGCTCATGTGCACGAATTGCTAGTCCCGAGGTCGTGCCTCAGCATCAGGATGCCTCTGAAGTCTTCCCTATGACTACTCAAGAACGCGTGGAACTACCGCAGGCCGTGCGCGAGACATGGATCCGCTTTACGATATTGCAAGAAGCATTCTGCATGCCCTTATATTAGCACCAAGCCTGGGCACGCAGCGTTGAGCCTACAAGGAATGCTGCAGCCATTTTACACTCGGTTGTCAAGCCAACCCTTCCTCCTCCTGTTTACACAGAATTATGTTGCCGTTTTTACATAACATCCGCATGCCTTCTTTCCCGACGTATCTCCCCTATCTTTCTTACTGCGTGAACTGCGACGCACGAGCGTCCGTACAGAGAGTCGCCCCTCTCCATACTACTGCAGGATTTCCCCTTCCCACCAGGTAGAGACGTGCGCAGAGATAGAGGTGAGCTGAGCGAATCGACAATTTCGTATCGTCCAGCACGTTTTGCCAAACAATCTAAGGCACACCAAATGGCAAGGCATGCTGTGCAAATATTCGTTCAGCGTCGCAACAATATGCAAACTTGTACTGTTGAAACCCAGCGATCAACAACCGCAGCTCTGTGCTTGGCCACAGGATGAATGTAGGTCATCCGACTACATAACTGTAGACCCAGAGTTATTTACGCTTGCTTCTTTGAAACGCGTTAGAACGAAGAAAGCGTGTACTTCTTTGTGGGCGGGTCCGGCGCACTCTGCGTACACGCAGAGGAATTCTTCTCGTTTCCTGGCTCCTTCTGTAGCCTCATACACACCTCCTGAGGATTCTGCGACCGATCTGTTCTCCTAATTGCGACGTGTACCCAGATTTTCATACGCTTGAAGCAGCTGCCGGAGCGGGTGTGCATGTCGAAATGGAGAACGTGTTGCACGGAGTACTATTAGAGGGCGCAGACTTTGGGATCCGACGCCCCCCAACGATGTTCCCTGGATCCTAAACCAGATCTAAGTGACCCATTAGCACTTAAAAATTCTAGATCCGTTGTCGTTCGTCAGCGGGAGTAGTGCATTCTTGTGTAGAGCAGCATCATCGCTTTGTGTGGTGTACGTCTTCTGCCCTCGCCAAAAGCAGGCAGCTCACCGCTTACGCTTTGTTGCTGAATGTCCTGACACCCTGTTTCTGCGTTACACGTTCGCCGTGCTCTCGTTGCTTGGCACCACGCAGCAGACCTTCACACGCACAGCCCTGCGAAACACCTCCCTCCTCAGTAAATACTTTCTGTCGCAGAGGGCACGATCGTCTTTGCAACACCGTGCTAACCCCAACCCACGTAGGCTTATGTCTAAGGTTGCACTAAAGACCTACAGAAAACGCTGCTGCCTCTAACCGTTTCCGCCGCTCCTGCACGCAGCCTTATATCCTGCAGCATTTTCTAAAAGCATCTTACATCCTGCCGTATATATGTGCAGGCCCGCAGCAGGGCTTGCACAGGATTTAGGTCGGTTCGTCTCCCTCACGCGGGGTAAGCGCCTCTTCTCCATCCCTCCACCCCTGTTCTATCGAAAGAAACCTGGCGCCATCCCGCTGTGGAGTGAGGCAGGCACGCATGAGCCTGCCCTAAGGAAGAGCCGCTGATTGCATAGGGCGTAAAACCCTGGCGCTGTGCAACTGCACACCAGCTCGAGTACGTGCTCTATAGCTAAAGCCAGTATCCTGTGGCTTGCTGCACCTGCTCCATTCCTGTAAATCGAAACGATGTGGTTTGTCCTTCATATCCTTGATCAACTCGTGAATTCCACGTCACAGTGCATACTGTGATCTACACGTAGATTCCTCGTCACACTGCATATTTCTTGGGTGCTCCTGCCAGGAGGACGTGGCGCTCCATAGTTGTACTTTAGCAGTGGATCCTGCGATTTCTCACCCCCTGCACGTAAGTCGCACGGAGACATGAGCTTTCAAATAGGTGCAGCCTTGAAGTCGTTTGCCCGTTGAGTTAGTACAACATTCGCGGTACCTACCACTTCCTGTTCGATCCAAAGACAAACCAACACCCTCGAAACACATTTGCACGCAACTGCACTGAACAATCTATTCTTTCTAAGAAGGTGCGCTGCCCAGCCATACTTGTTTACTAGCAATCCTGCGTCCGTCAAGCAGTGGGACTCCTAGTCAGGGAAGCCGCAAAAGGATAATGGACAACCTCGCGGCGCATCGTGTGCGGGAGCAGCCGGAATCCCGACCAGTGAATTTTCTTGAGAATATCTGAGATTCTGCCCTTTGCTTGACGTCTTGGCACTCTGCCTCTACACAACAGATTGGTCGGTTTAGCGCATCCGCGATCAATTTCAGGATGTCACGGATGAGCACAGCTATTCTAGCAGCAGCCGCAGTCCCGGCTGCCAGAGAAGAGCTTTGCCCTCGTTCCACCTGTTGATTGCGTATTTGCATGGTCGCGAGCCCCTGACACTTGTTCATTGCACAGCAAAGAGACCTGTTCCTTTTTCTTTGTACACCAGTGCCGTCTTCGCCGATACAAGCGATACACGTCGATTGAATGCTGTCATGATAATTGACACGGGGTTCTGCAAAAAAATGAAGGGGGGATACCGGGCAACCTGGGCGCACTCGCTGGATAATAGAAGGTCTCAAACATAAAACGTTATTGTACAGCTGAACTCCTCGATGGGGTAGTTTCCTGCTTCTAGAGCCGTGGAGTGGAGGTGGGTGGAATACTGCAAAGCCGCGCCCATGAGGCGCCGCGCGCTCGCATCATCATACGCAAGATCCGATCTGAAACTTGTCTCGTTCGCAAGCGTCCTTTCGCGGCTACTATTTGATGAGTATCCTGGTAAAGGGAGCTACAGCTCCCTGCGGTTCATCGCTAAGCGCATCTCAGCAGAAAGGCTCCTTTAAACAGCGTTCTTCCACTCCCATGACAGTCACGCATCCACGTGTTTCTCGACAATAGCGGACTTGAGCGGAACAGTTGGCCCAACTTGAGTGTACTCCGCAAAACAGACCACTTCCCCCTCGGGCGTTGCCTCTTATTGGAGGCCGAGCTCTATTATTAGCTCTAATGCCTACCGCTGGCCACGTTTGAAGGGCGCGCTTCCTAGATGTTCTCTATACAATCTCATCTGCTGGCCTGAAAGTCGCTCGCTTGATTTTTTGAGAAAGTATCTAGCCAGAGCGCAGTTGTTTAAGTTTCGTAAACCTTTTCTTGATAACGAACAATCTAGCGGCTAGCCCATCCGATTGCAGGCTATTTTTCTAAAGACGTACATCTATGCCCCCGCTCGTGCCCCCGGACACACTGAAGCTAAGTGTGCGGCCAATCTTTTGATGCGGTGGGATCTTTCCGCTGCTTTCTTGAAGGCGACACTCCGCGAGCAACACTTGCGACTTACAAGCTGCTCTCATATTTGTCGTGCGTATTTGACAAACTACACTTTTCCACGCAGCCTTTTCTTCCTCAAGGGGAGGGTGCGCATCTCATGTCCCTTCCACCGGCTTGTCTACCGGACACGCTTATGCGGGCTCGCAGCAAGCTTGTGTTTGCACTGCTCGCGTCTTATTGTTCGCTTAAGGCAATTCTGGTATTGGTGGAACGGCAAACGCCGACTAGCCCCGATCTCTGCAGCTGGTCGGGCAAACAATCTGGGCGCTTGATCCTTTTGTACGCATCAGCTTCCTCCTTCCACTCCAATATTCTCCGACATAAGGGTGGGACCTGCTGACATACAGTATTTCGCGACCCACATATAACGAGATCCGCTTTGGACACCCGTTTGACCTTGTGATACTACCTCGATACTACTCTGACCCGCTGCCGCCGTCCACGTGGCACTTTCAGGTCACATGAGACCCAGCCTCGGGTCAATAACTCTAAAGATCATAATACTGTGAATTGGATGCGAAGGTGATAGCTTTCTCCTGCTATCACATAATTCCCTCCGATTCAAGACCGCCCCGCATTATCCTCAATGGTGCACTTTACGCCCATCCGGCTGCCTTGCAAACATATATTCACAACATGTGTGCAACAGCTCAATGGATGGACATAGATAGCTCCAGCGTTCTGCTTACACATTTATGTTCTCTCGCCGGCCTCGGTTGCAAATGCCGGGAACAGCCGTTGGCGCCAGGCTTGCCGACACGTCTCGCATCATCAGTTGCCAAATGCTCACAGCCCAATGATGCTCGCACAGTCTTTCCTGTAAACGTCTTCTCTTCGCAGTATCCCGGCAGCGCCTTCTTCAGGACGCTGTATGCTGTGGATGACCCACACCCTCAGGCACGGTGCAGTTCAAAGATTCGAATCTCAGCTGGAAAAGTTTTCAGGCGTACTTTTTGTCTCATCGCGTCAACAGGAGACAAGCGTGCATGATTGGAGGCTGTGCAAGGAGTTGCGAATTACGGATGCAGCGCTAGGCTACTCCGCACACTTGAAAGCGACAGTTCGATGAGCTTCTTCCCCCTCGCCATTTTCTGCGACCAAAAAAACGCTTTCAGGCAATCATTAGTACGGAGCCTTCAACCAAGCGCTCCCTTTCACCTCCGACCCGACTTTGTTTTACTCCTTCTCGCTTCTGAAATATGATACAACCGTCCTAGACCCTAATAAAGCTCTAGAGTGCTCTGCACGGTGGCTTCCTGCAACTCCTCTCTACCACGTCTCGTGTGTGGCCGCTCCTCCGTCTATATTTACTGGAACAATGTCCGCGCTTAAGCCAGAACGTCATTCAAGAGTTCGACACATGCGCTGTGTGGATATTAGTGAATGGCAGGGTCTCTGGCAATCAAATCTACATCATATAGCGCTTGCTCAGTCTGCATCCGGCGTCTGTAGGCTGGGGAAACATGCCGACTTTCCATATGGGCCTCGGCAGTCGACCATGGTCACATTCACCAGCTTCTCGGATGTACATTCTCTGCGACCTTCCTGCAGAACACGGTCAGCTGGCAAGTTACGCTAGGTTGGTCTATACCGAGATGGTCTCGTGCATTTGCAACTCGCACCGCTCATTTTCTTCTCCTAGTTACCAGCCAGCCGCATCTTCTCACACTTTACGAGGACACTCTGGAGGCAGAGTAAGTGTCCGACTGGACAGAATTCTCACCGTTTGTGCCTGCACGATTGGTGAAACTGCAGAGCGCGTACCGGGGGGGTTCCCTTACCAGCTATTATTATGACATACATGCCTGTCTGCACAGTTTTCGCGTGCCTTGTTTGGCCCCAGCACCGTATTGTACCTAGCGACATCTGCGGGGTATTCTGCGAAGACGCGCGGTTTCGCGCGAAGAGACTCCACGGGACTGCTTAAGAGCTGACATCACATCTCTTATATGAAAAAGCACGCCAGCCAGCGCTCGCGCTATGGGTGCACGTATTTCTTCCTGTGTCACTGTCAGCAGCTGCTCCATTAGGATCTGCTTATTTTTCGTAGATTCCAGCCGCGCCTCGCCGCAAAATCAGCTGCCTCAGCGCGCACTGTTCTGGCCAGCGAAAGGGCAGGTTCGTCCCTCAGCCGCACTCAGAAGGTGTAAGGGCGGACCCGTGTCCATCTCGTGCATATGCACAGTAGCCAAACGCTGATTCTCGTGCAGCTCATATGACATCACCAGGAAAGAGACTGCACTGGATGATGTAAGCTTATTCGCGAGCTTACTGCTTCCTATTTGAGCAATATCGCTCGCCACCAATTTCATAAATGTGCACGCACCTTTCTTGCGACGCCGGCCTGTGTCACCGATACACTGGAGAGACATTGTTCACCAGCAGCTATCCTTGCTTGACTCGATTCCCTCAAGCATCCGAAAAACGAAGACAGCAGGCAGAGGCTACCCGTTTGTTATACGTGACCCCGGCGCCGCTGGCAAGGCAGGCATTTTGGCTTCATCTCGCCCTGACACCGATGGAGTCCCATTTTTGGCTTGCGCCAATCACCTTGTCCCTTTCCCGTCAGACCGGTGCAACCGTAGAGAGACTGCCAACAAGTGCTTACTCTTGGATATACTTTATTGGACAGTATAATTTGCATCTTCGTCGTACACAATCACGCACTCGAACGAGACATGCCCCTTATCAACCTGTGTTGTCTCGCTCAGTGCAGTCCTTTTACGCTGAACTTTTTTGGACCTGAAAATCACAACTATGTGTCTTTCCCCAGCAGAACGGACGCAGTGAAGACCTTTGAGAAGCACTGTGGTACCCGCAGCGCTGTGCGCACAACGCTCCTGTTGCGCCACTTGAGTATCAAAGCACAGTACACTACTATGGTACTTGTCGTCCACTCTATAGTTGACATTGAAATGAGTTCAGCGCAAAAAGTCCCTCAGGAGTAGATCCCCCCGCACTTTGCACAGCGCGCAATGCGGCCAAAATAAGGCTGTTTGACCTCTCAGGCGCCTAATGAGTTTTCCCTCCAGGAATACCGTTCGACAAGGCCACTGAAAGGATGGTCGTGCTTCCCGTACTGCTCAGTACGCCTCTACAAATTAGAAGGCACTTGCGTTCCCTCGGAAACGGCAACCCTTTAGTTAGCCATCAGATTCTGATGTTCGCATTGAGCAGCCAGCAGCGCATGTTTGCCAGATCAAACCCCATAATGCAGCGTCCTCCTCCGGCTTTTGCTGTGCCCTACAGGACACTCGAAAGTTACTTACCAGCTGTTTGCGTTTTAGCCGGCATCACCTGCGGCAAACTCTCCGTGTCGGTTTCTCAATCCTCTCCGGGATGTTCGTCCTGAAAGCAGCCAGATGTCTTTTCAGACGGTTTTTTCGAGCGGAGTACAAGTCTGCAGCGGGGATGCTCTCAATTACGAGGGACTGAGTCTCTTCACTCGCCGCGTTCCATGTAGGACCCTGCGTGTGCCACCAGCTGCCTTGTGAAGAGGCGTCACTCCAAGGTACACTAAGCTCAAGCATATCCTCTTGTGTAAACAAGGGTCTGCGAACTCACCAGCCAGCGTTGTGCTCAAAGCCTAGTCATCCGCTCCTTGTAGTGGGACATACACCGTATGCGCCGTGTTGTTCGGCAGCCCATAGTCTTGCTTCTGTGGCCTTTGCGGCAATGTGCGAAACCAGGCAGCATATGCCGCACGAACCATTTTTTCAATTGTCATCAGGCCTTCAACGTTCATTCATTGGCTCGGCAACTATTGGTTCTCCTCTCCTACGCCACGCAATATATATGCATCCGCTCTTCGCCCAAGACCTTGAGCAACTGCAATTTTGAACAGAAAAGCCGTCACACAGCGTCCAAAACTCTTTTTCGCTTGGCGTAAAGCTAGGGGGCATTGTCCGCGTCGGTGTTGCTCCTGGCGGGTAACAGGAGATGTAGACTTTTTTTTGGCAGTGAACCTGCGTGTGTGCCACCACGCTGACACCCGCGTGCTGTCTCCTCAATATCACTGTAATGCTGTGCCTCGTTTGATTCGCCTACTCTGCGGGCCATCGCTCATACACCCGCAGCGTGCTGCATTCGTCCTGTAGCTTCTTGACTAGGACGCACGCTCCAGTCGACGCCTCACAAAGGATTCAAAAGATGCGCCTCCGCTCTTCTCCGATTGCTTTCACACAGTAACCGTCCAATACTTGCATGATGGGTCTCTGCCTGAAGCTAGCGCGTTATGCAAGGGCTTCCTGGTGTGTCGAGATTGATGCGCTCACCAGCACCTGTTTGAATTCCTTCAGGCAGATACTGTCTGCAAATGGTGCCGTCAACGGCAGTGCACTGCACACCTTCCACCGGTAGCCATCCCATGCCTTCACTTGGGAAAAAATGACCAAGGGTCTGCAGGGGGGTAGCGCGCGTATGCCATGCAGCGCCCCAGTAGTATTGCCCCGTTCCATCGCCCCCCTACTTCTCCGGCTGTGCGTCCTGCCCCACCATCTTCTGGTCTCGCTGTAGATATTGGGAGTATCAGGGTTGTTTCGAATATTGCCGCGATCTTTGGTCTTCTTATGCACTGTGTGACATGCCACCACCGGTTACCAGATATATGCGCTTCTCATCTATGAAATGGGCGTATTTCGTCCGTACTCGCTTATTTTTACGAGCACGAAAGCCCGCCCAAACCCTTACTGAGTCTTTCGTTGTACGTCGCCTCCAGTAGCGCCAACCGTTGCTGTCTGTGCGGGGCAGAAGATTTCACAGCTACCATGCGAAGCTCCGGTTTGCAGAGTCATTAGAGGCTGTCTGATGTCAGTAATGTGGTTGTTGTAATGTTTCAACTAAAAACCTGTAAAACTCTTTATCCTGTATGACCGTTATTTCTTCCATCAGAGTAGATGCGCGTGTAGTCTGACTCTCGTTGCACCTACTCCTAGGCGCCACTCAAGCGTACCGCTCAAAAGCAAACGTCCCCTCCCGCCAGCCCCGGCAAAACTGATGCTGCACATGCATTTCACTTCTGAAATCCGTGGTTCAAATAGCACCTTCTGCATTCCCGGTAATATACAGCCACTTGGGCACCCTATACATAAGTAAATCTCCTTTAAAAACCTAAATTATCATTTGCCTGCAATAGACGTCCCATCTTCAGATTGTAGGAAAAGCAACCTGCGATCCGTTTGCTATGTTGCACTTCTATCCTCGGACATACTGTGCTTCTTAAACCTTCTCAAGACCCCGTGTTTACAGTTGATACCGTGTAAATTGTATACAAGCGTGCTGGAGTGCCGGTCACCGCTACCAAAGAAAACTTTCGTAGACGCTGCGCTCCTTGAGCAACCTTTGCTGACTGATCACTTCATACCCGTATGTTTCCCCGGGCAACAGAAAAGTTCAACGCCTTCATCCTTACCATGATCATCACCGCGAGATTGCTTCGCAGCTACACGGCCGCCACACACCCGCTCGCATGTGACATGCTGTCAACCATCTCTTTGTCCCCGTTGTCAGAATTCTGCTCGAGCTCAGAACGATGTCGTATTTCTAGCTTCTCACAGCCTCCTGTGCATTGCATAATTCGCTCGAAATCTCTCATACACACGTATTTGCCCATCAGCTCCACTCATGACCCATGCTCAGAAGAAGTGAGAGAATGAGCTCCGCAAAGCAGCATTCCTGCGCCTTCATCGGGCGCAGGGTAGGCGTCCTACTAGAGGTGACGAGGCAGGAAGGTTGGGCAGTTTTTGAGAGTTTCCCACCCTTCCTGTGCGGTGCCTAGTGCGCCACCCGGGTGTTGGCCCTTGGACCTCTCAAACGCTTCCTGCTCGTTCTCCTTGGACGCCGGGCTCCGTTCCTCGCTTGCATAACTGCTAAATTACGGTTTTGTGGACGGTACCGCTCACCCCGCTCAGGGGCAATGGCTACGACAATGTCTGCAGGCCTTTCTTTCACACAACCTTCGATCGAGAAGCCTTCTGATTGCCTGAACCAAAAAACACAAAAAACTTAGCAAAAGCGAGCTGTGCCTACGCTAGATACCCACTTGCGTTCACCTCGCGGTGGACACAACTATTCTGTTTGTTCGAAGTTGAACGAGCGTGTTACCGTACAGCAGCTTGCGCCTGAGGAGCAAACGTGGCATAGCAGATTTTCGTAACACATTTGTTGCGCCTTTTCGTGTCAAAAGTTAAATGGCCCCGGATGGAGGATTTCTCCATCACCGGGCTGGCGTGTGCGAGACGTTCGTCTGCAGTGCGCTACTGAGTTATCGGACACGCAGCTCCTACACAACGCGAGGGATTCGCTTCAGGATCCCTGTGCGTCCTCGCGTGTGTCGCCTTTCGCAGATTGACAGCACTGCGGTTCACATAGCGACGTCTGCTTGCAATTTAGGATTTCGTGCGTTTTCCTGCATGCACTTTGAAAGGCGGCCCTTCCCCATACCTCGCACTCTTTCGCTTGTAGGTAGGAAGGCAAAACTGATAGCTGTTTTGGAGCTCTGCGCCCACCTGGCTGGCTGACACTTCGCTCTGCACATCCGTACAGTTCTATAGCTGGTAGCCCCCAACGGCGACCGAACCGCGTACAGCCGAAAGAGAAAAAAGAGCACGCAGTGTCGGTCTGTCGCTGTTTGACAAGACCACCGGCGTGCGAGCTGCATTCTTCGAACCAAGCTGCCATCGTAAAGCCGACCACTGGTAATCTGGGCATTATGAGAGAAAAGCTTCTACAAACCACTGCATATGGATTAAACAGCCGAATTGCACCGTAATAGAGGAGGCAGCCAAAACTTCACCCTAACAGGGAAGAGTTTGGCATCCACAACAGATGCTTGTCGCCTATTCGCAGCACCTAGAGCGTAGGAATTCGTCGTGCAATGATTTCAGAGGGCCTCGTGTGTTTATTGGTCTGGTCTGTATCCTCCGATACTATCAGTACGAGCCACACTAGTAGGATGGCCGCCTGCACCAAACATGCCTGCTTTACCCTCAGGCGGACTTCACGTATATATCAGTCTAGCCAAGACAAACAAAACGCGACAGGATACCACAGGTCGTCTGGATGCCGTTCCTGCTGAAGCAACGAAGTTCCGACACAGAATGAGCAACAGCTCAGCTAGCTCGGAGAGCAGAAGATTCCGCTGCAATTTAAAAAATGCGTACACACACTACATCCAATTATCTCAATAGAGAATGCCATATGCTGCAAGAGTGCCATGCACATATACAGGAGGGGACTAGTAACGTATGCTGAGCTCTCCGCAGAGAGTTTCTAGTGTAAAGACAGGAAATGCTTCTCAGCTTGCATACTTCAGAGAGTTCAAACACCTATCCTACCTGATTGTTCGTTCCCTGTACTAAAGCGGAACAAGATTGCACAACACATGCGTATACTCAAGGTAACAACGAGGTACAGGAACAGAACGCCCTGCGGATTACCGCATCTGCATGCCAGGGCTGCTGTTGATCCAAAATGTGCGCTCGGAACTCATAGAGAATGGTGAGAATATGTAGATGCCCTTGTCCCAAACGTCCTTCTGAGAGAGAGGACGCGAGCCAGTAGCTCTGCAAGACACGTACACAGCGCCGGACGCTTTTTGAGATGCTCACATATAGGGGGCTGAGTTGAACACGGGGAAGGAAAAGTTTTGCCATTACCCTGCTGAGGAGACACTGAACAGTTTGCAGAAGCGGGGCTGCGTTGGCCAGTGGCTCTTCAAAGGTGCTGGACATTGCTCGAGGTTTTGCAGTGAGCCGTCCTATTGCCTGTGGTTTCTCAACTGCAAAACAAGGACCCTTTAAGTGCCAGCAATGCACTTGTAACAGTATTTGTGCATGCTGATCCGGCGATGCAACATCTGCGGAGACACACCAGCGATCCATTCTCAACTAAAGCCTGATCAAAGTAGAGAAACCTTGTGAATCGCTACAGGTGCTTCTACTTTGAAAAAGGCACGTAGGGCCCTTACACACGCATGGGGCTTACTGGAGTACGTCAAGCCTTGCTGTTTTCGAATCTTGACTTTTCCTTGAAGGACACTGTACGCAAAAAAATAAATGTGCAGAAGTCTCTTTCTTCAAAGCAAAACTAATGGTGGTCCTATCTGATCACCGCATCAACCGATGCAGAAGTTGCGCTCGTCAACCTTGTTGAACGTTCTGTACTGCTTTCGCTTTTAGCATCCATTCAGAAAATATGTAACCCGCAAGACTGCCAGGATATCTAGCTCACATAACGGCAAGACACGCCACTGGAGAGAGAGACGTCTGCTTACTCGCTTATTTTCGCAGGAGCATTAGTACAACCAGATCTCGCAGCAGTCTGTTGCTGTTCGCGCCGCCGCCAGCTCGCGCTACATAAGCAGCCGACCAGCTGGTGTTCGCGCAAACACTAGAGCACGCACAGGTTCCACTCGCCATGGAGGTCACTTCTTGAGCCCCCACGCGCTCTCAGCCCTCTGAGGAGAAACTTGGACATTGACTCAATGACCGACACCACGTGCCAAGTGCCTCCGTGAGGACAAAGCCGTTCACGAATATCACAGAGCTCCGCCATGTCAAAGTCCACCACCTACTTAATGATTTCTAGGGCCCTTCTTTGTAGAGACGCCGCAAGTCCACGTTTGATAAAATCGCCGAGAGCTTTCCTGTCAAACCGTCCTTATTACCTCTCCAGATCTCTGTGGGTCGGCGGTCCTCTCCGTCAATCACTGTCGTTGCTAATTATGTCTGACTTGGACGCTCTGCCACATAGCTTCCAATGTAGGGTCTCGTACATTGGCTTTCAAGCCTCTGATTCAATTAAATCTGACCGGAACGCTCTGCCACATAGCAACTTCATTGCAATGTGGCGTCTCCTTTCCTCAGGTCTCTGATCGAATCCGACTGCCCTGAAGCGGCACTTTCACATTTTGGCAATTCCTCTCTTCGCGAAACAGCGAGGCGTCCCTGCAGCCAGAGCCGCAGTTTATCACTTCTAGCTGTTTAAACGTACGGGGCTAAAACAGTCTGTGAACTTAGTATATATGGACTCTTTATTCTAGCGCGTGCCAATTCCGGCCTTTGTCCAGTGGGAACGACCAAAGCTCTACATATACAGGGCCGTACTCGGAGGCCCGTAGGGGATATTCTAACGCTTGCCATTTCCGGCGTGGGGGATGACCAAAGCTTTACACATACAAAGCTGCACTTGGCGGGGTGGGTGGGTCGTTAGCACCTCGTTCACGTGCCTCTCTAGCACGCTTGCTCTCGGCAAATTAGTCGACAAGAGCTAGTACTGAATGATGCTGCGTGGCCTGCTGATCAGGCCCGTTACCATGCTGCTCTTCCAGCGTACGGAAGCACCGCGGTCTATCCAAATCTGTCTTACCAGCTGCCCGGAGAGCTCGCGAATCATGTAATACATATTGACTTTGATCACGGTAAAGTAGAATCAAGCAGAGTAATCATCAAGCTGTTCCCTCTCACTGACTTAGCTGAGGGCCAGCTATTTTTCTAGGCGTGCACTGGGCAAGAGAGCTCTCGAAAGGTATTGCTTTCCCCCTCTTCAAGCAGAGCACAGGCACTCAAGATGACATCGACGTCCAGTAGCTCTTTCTTCCATGAACGAGTGTGCCTGGCACTCGACACCTCCAAGGAAGGCCCTGCCGAGGGCATCAGCACACGTCGAAGGCGCTCTTATCTTTAGTGAACCACACTGCCTAGCGTTCCCCTAATTTTTTACCAGTTAACAACGTGCCTGACTTTGCATAGACTATGACCTCCAGCCTCAAGTGAAGCATGGAACCTGAACCCTCTCAAGCCGCTCACGGACCTTGCCCACTGGAGCCCCTTCACATTTACAGCGAGCACACGTCCGCAGATGCACTGTCCGCCCAGTATACTTGGGTGACCAGCTGACCACCGCTCTTGAATGAAAAGTTCCCAAAACATTTGCCCACTGCTCACCTCAGTCTGCACCATATGAGTTGTGTCACCCCGATACATACATGCACATTAGCGTCCGGAATTTGTCTTGTGATCCAGCGTTCGCTGAAATACCAGGCGCAGAATACACCAGCTCAATGCTTTTTTACAGCTGTTCTTGGCACCAGCAGTACAATCCAGCTCTCCGCAGTGGATGAATAGCTCCTGGCTTGAAAGGTCTCTCGACACTGCCGCCGGAGCACTCACAAACTTATGACTTCTTTGCTTCGTTTTCCTCCCTCACGACGAGCAGGCCCGAGCTCGTTGTGGCACACATATATACACAAATATCGCGTGTGATCGCCGCGATCTGGTCGGTCCAACGCCTCTCCTGAAATTTGTACAGGCGGTTGAAACGTCGAGAGCAATCTTGTGTCAATAACAAGTATCCGCTGACGGGCCTACACGCTGGAAAGTTTGCACACCCACTCAGCCGGATTGAGCCAGCTCAAGAAACGTATGCACAGCTCGACAGCAACATCTGACCATCTCTTTCACCGTCATCGCTAATATGGGACGCTTCGGGATCAGCGCAAACCTGACACCAGCACAGATTTAGTAGGCACATAATCCCTAGATGTCCGACCTTCTTGCCTGTCCCTACACTTCTCAACATGTCCTCTCGCTCACTACCGCGTCGCTCGCTCGAAAACCGCGGTGTCCCTTATTCACTGCAGGTGGCTGTGGAGAGTGCTTGCACGGAAACTCCTAACCAATGCAGCTTCCACCCACCGGCCACAGCTGGCAACGGACGAAATCACGGGCTGTCTGCGCTCGCGCTAACGGAAGATCATTGTGTTACACGTATTCCCATGGCGTTATGATATATCGGCTGACTCCGTCCGTGTACAACCTTCTCTACATGCACCTTCAGGAGTTACCATTTCTCGATTCCACCAATCACGATCAAGCTTCACTAAAGCCTCTAGATCACCCTCGCTCTGACCAGGCCCCGTTTAACCTAAGTGTATTCATTTGCCAGAAGCGCCGATGCGTGATCTCGGCCCCAACAGGGGGTTGCATTTACAGTTTTCCGCTCTCGCGGAGCCTTCTGGAGCGCTGCGAATCGTTTGTCTAAGACAACCCCCCATCACCACCACAACCCGCGTACGGGCTTCTCCAAACCGAGTCTTCTCTCTACTCAAAGGGGACGCTCCGGGCAAGTCGGTGACGCTCACTGAAATCGTCTCGTCCTGTACATGCTCCGCGCATATAGATGGATGAGCCCTCTGCGGCGAATCCGAAATGCTGAAGTCTCCTCCACGCATAAAAACCGTCCTGCATGGTGCACTGAAGTACCCTACCCCCGTTCAGCACGGTGCACGTCGATGCAAGAAGACCACAGGTTGTTTTGACATGGTATAATCACTTACAATCCTTTGCCCATTTGCTGCATTCGTTTTATACGCACTATCCAGCACTCACAGATGAATCGGAGGGTGGCAGCACAGCACAACCACGGATCCTCAGTGCGCCGGCAAGCGGCCTCTCTCTGACTGCCACGCAAACACCGTCCAGCGGCTTTTGCAGCACATCTCTACCAGGCTGCTGCAATAATCTGCATATCCCACTGCCCACTCCCTCCTCGCGTTCCTCACTCCTACGCAAGATAATCTACTACAGCAAGACCCGTTTGGGCACTGGTGCACGAGCGGCGCTGGACTTTCGTTGAGCAGTGAGCACTCAACCTGCGTAGCTGAATTGTGCGCCCGACTGATATCCCTTCTCAGATCCTCCTCACCTGAGCGCAACATTGAGCAATCAAGCGCGGACTGAGCATCCGGAAGTCTTAGCCCTGCCTCCGCTCGCGTCTCTAATCGTGTAATTCCTGTGACAAATCAAACGCGGTGCCCGAAAGCCCCTCAAATTGCCTTAAGCTCGCCTCTGCTTTTCAGTGTTCCTGTATTGCATGATTCGTCTGAATGTGATGGCGGAAATTGTTTTCCATTAAGTGTTTACCGCAACCTGCCGTATACAAACTTGCTCGACATTGCTTCAATAATGCGCGTGAACATCCTCAGCATCAGGACCGTGTCAAAACGGTATCGACGGCGCACCCTTCCTAGAGAGGTTCGCACAGCCGTCAATAGCCCAACAGATCAATCAATGGGAAAGCCGGCATGAAATGAGTTGCTCATTGTCTATGTGAGGGGCGCTCACCGGGACTCTCCACGACATCAAGACGCCATCGACTGCTCATACCTACGCCAGGCTTCTCTCGCGCTCACAGGCCACCCCCCTGATCGACCATTCTTGCGCAAACGGTCTGCGCGTCATGCTCACGGTACTTCTTCCGTAGGTCAGCGTAATCGCATCGTAGTTTGTATGCTTTCTACATTCGCACACAGCACGTTTTACCTAATAATTGCTTCCCCGTTCAATCATAAGGGCCAATCAACCACTATATGCACAACGGCCCTTTCATACGCTGCATCACTCTTCTTTTCTATTTGCTCTCGACAACGTCGACAGTGCAGGCCCCGACAAACTCTGCCGATACTGCTCCTCGTACAGCACCACAGGAGCTGCAGAGCTCATACTGTCACTTCAGATCAATTCTGAACTATTTCATGTTGACTCTTCAGCAGGAGAAGACTTGACATCGACGCTTCCGAATATGCCAGATGTGCGCGAACAGCGCGCAATTCGATGCACTGCAAAACCAAATTAAGCACTTCAGACCAATCAGTTCAAGCCCTGTACACATCACGGCGCTAGCTCGAGTCGGCTGGAGGAGTACACCGTGCCAGTGCCTCTCCTCGGCTTGATTGTCTTGTCCTTCAATTCCGCGTGAACCCTGGTGCCTTCCCATCGCATTTGGTGCTCTTGTCCTATGCAAATGAGTGTGGCAATCTCATTCCTGAGACTACTCGAGACTCCTGGTCCGCCTTCCAGTGTCTTTTTCAGTCCTCCACGCGTGGGAAACTTCACGATCGATACTAATCGTCAGAACTCACGTGGTCTCCTCAAAATCGAGTAGCCTACCGATATTACTCATCACATCTCTTGATGCTGATTGTCCTCAGTCCCTCATATCCTCCAAACAGCGCAGCTTACTTCTCGCCATCCGGCAATTCTATTTGACAGCACCCTATGCTTTGCAGGACAGGGAAGAAAGGAGCACACCCGGACCCCCGTGAGTGCCCGCACGCATCTTGAGAGAATGCTCAAACAACTGCGTTTGTGCAAAGAGAGGCTGGCGTCCCTGGCACTCAGTACTCCACTTCCAATGGTTTCACTTCTCCAAAGGGTAACGACGTCTCTCAACTATGAACAATGATCTGCTACACATTACGAGGACCATCGTAGAGCATCGCACAGCGGGATGGATCAACGACGGCATCGGGATGGCAAAGCATTACTGCCTCAACCTCTCTGAAAACGGCATTGCTGTGTGCCGATTCCAGCTTACGCTTCAAAGCGCGCTCTTAACCTGAGAAATGACCGATTCAGGTCGTCACAAGCTTCAACAAAAACGTCACTCATCGCCCAAGAGCGCACATCGGGCTCTCATGCTAAGCCTTCGACAATTCTCTTGTCATGGTGCACTGCGCCCGGGGTCAGTACAAAAGGTCAGTATCACTGGATTGCCGTACGCCCATGATAATGAAGCAGAACCTTTGCATATCATTTTTGTAGCCTGCCTCGTATTCCTATTTATTCTGGAAACAACAATTTGGCGATGGCGATTGTGCCGCAGATGCCACTCGCCCTAGGAGCTACTCCACCGCATGGGTTAAGAATAAAACATCCCAGGCCGTGACACTTGCTCGCCTAGCTTGACTACGAGAGGCACAGCTTCGTAGCACATTAGAAGCTCTACGAGCTTGAAATCTCCCAGTTATGTCGTTGTTCCTGCGCATGTACTATCAAGTGTACGACGTAACGTTTGGACCAGGGCTGCAGATTTGAACCGTCTCCAGTCACACAAGCATACACTATGCCACACTAAGAAGGCCTGTTTCAAATAATCATCAGCTATGTACGGATCTTGTCGGGCTGGATATATGCTTGTACAGCCGTGATTTAAAAACTGCGGATGCTCATCTTCCTCAGAGCAATGGCGCTTTTACATTAACTAGATATATATCAATATATACATAGAGATATTGATTAGAAACAAGCTCTTCTTATAAAAGATGCCCGCGTTTTTTGAAGAATATTCAGTAACCAAGCAAGTGAAATCTCGTCAATCTCAAATGCACCCCTATGCCTGAGAGGACTCACCCCGGTAGTATCCACGCGCCACTCTGATTCTTTGTTCAACGCTTCCTTACCACTGCGCACACGCGCCTTCCTGGCGCGTCGGAGGCCCCAATTTCGTCCACCAGCCACCGCCTTTCCCAATGAGCTTCATGTCCTACTCAAAAAATGCACTGAAGCAGCGAAAAGCTGTTCACCCGCATCTACCTCCGAGACACCAGTG
Organism: Ochotona princeps; assembly: GCF_030435755.1. NCBI lineage: Eukaryota > Metazoa > Chordata > Mammalia > Lagomorpha > Ochotonidae > Ochotona > Ochotona princeps. Next base: position 1,896 of record NW_026697926.1, on the reverse strand, counting down.
TAACTCCATAGTGCGTTCATCAGACGGCGGAGCTGCAGTAAGGAGAAAACACCAGACACTATGATGTCTCTCACTCGCTACTCTTCTTCCGTGACCATCGTGTCACATGTTTCGGTATCAAATCAGCGTCAGATAGCCGCGGGTCGTGCCCGCACAACGTTCAGAACGGTTAGCCGCCCACGCAGCAAATAACGTTCGGAAATAGACTCGCAAATGCTTACAGCCTTTTTGTGCACGTTTCAGCTTCGAGAAAACTTTTATTGCTAGACGTGCCCTCGCCAGCGACACCTACATCAGCATGCCGTCAACGTGTGGCCACGCAAATGTGGTTCACTGCACAGGGTACACCTGCCACCAGGCTCACCTGATCTTACAGCGCACGCCCTGTGTCTTCATTTGTCGAGCCCCGGAAACAAAGCATTAACACTGCTGAGCCCAATCACAGATGTCACCTGCCACGTGCGCCTTCATGCGGACTGCTCCGCCCACAAACATCACAGAGACGTGTTATGTGGGTGCGCGCCTCCAACAGACCCACTGACCTTCCAGCCGTTTCTGTGAATCCGTGCAGAAGTCGCACGAGTGTGGCGACCGGGGCAAAGGCCTCACCAGCAGTCTTTCACTCAGCCGCACGTCTCTTTGAGCTCGTCCGCCTCGGTGTGACGACCGCCACACAGCTCTACTCAGCCGTTTTGTATCCATCCCCAGACGTCTTCTCGGGGCCTCTGGCCTCGAAAAGAATCACCGACCTTACTGATTACTCCTGGCCGGGACGCTTCACTACCAAACGTTGTCGGTTTAAAATATGATCTTTTCTTCCAGATCGTCACACTTGAGGCTGTCACTATCTCGCTGGTACTCCTGACGTGAAGCACAGTGAGGCGTAGCTGCAATCAGGGGCGCACAACATCACTCCAAGGGTCCTCTACGAGACTGAACTGCTAAGCGGCCTAGCATTCCTTGAGGTAGGTATCTCTAGCTTCTTTATTCAGGCAGTTGCCACTGTTCATATAGTGTGAAAATCGAATAACCTAAGCTCTATTTAATAGAGGCTGCACATGGGAGACCTGCAGACTGCCAGGGTCGCTTTTACGCGGTTCAGGATTACGGGCACCCTCCAATATTCGACCGCTACGCGTCAGTGATGGTAATGCAGCAGCGCAGCTTCCTGTTCGCACTTCCTACTACACTGCATGCACAGAGTGATGTGGGAACGTGTCACATCAATCCATCCGTCTTACCATCTGTCCATAGCTCACGAATGGTTTCGTGCGTCCTCAGTTTGGTCGCGGCTAGACCGACCCCATGCAGAGTTCTAGCACTACGCTCATATTTCTCGTCTACTTGGCGGAAGGTGAGTTATTCCCCTGGCCGTGCAGTGCGAAGGCATGGTCTTGACAGGCAATGCCTTTTCTGCTTCCCGTGCAGCGCACGTGGCACTAGTGGTCACATCAATCCCATTATCTCACATGTTTCCGGATAGAGTCCATGGAACTGATATTGCCGCGCAGTGCCTGAACGTCGGAAGCCTCAGCGCACGTGCGAATGCCCGATACTTTCAGGACTCTCGCAGCCCAGCAGTTCTCCTAATTTCGCCCACACCATTCAACGACTCGCCTGAAGTTGTGAATTGTTAGGATCACACGTCGCCCCTAGCGCTGAACAACTGCATAGTCCTTACGCTTCCAGGATCCTTGCATTCTAGGACAGGGGCGTCTCTACACTTCCAACAACGAGCACATGCCAGAAGATGTACTGCCCGCGGGATATATTAGCTATGCCGACCTGGCTCTAAACAGAGAAGTATAACTTTTATTTTGTGCTCACTTCTAGCTGTGCCAAGTGCATGTGATATTGTCGTACATGTCTTTTCGACGCCCCGGTCTCTCCCAGTGA
>NW_026697925.1:0-51995 GCF_030435755.1 Ochotona princeps | reverse complement strand
AAAGGCTCTAGCTGCAAATATTGGTGTGAGAGCTAATTCAATCAAGGAAACACTGCATGTTGGTGAAGGGCATATTGAAGAAGGATCAGCCGAGTGGTTCTTGTGGGAGAACAACTCCATTTGGCTCACTAACTTCACACACCATCAGGCTTCCAAGCAGCTCTCAAGGAAACTCAGTTTTCACACTCTATGCTTAGTGCCCTTTGAGTGCATTATCTAGGAATGAACCTGGTAGAGCATCCCACACAAATGAATGCTCCACATGCGGGTTTCACATGCCACCAACACCACATTCACAGGCAACTTCAGCGCCACAGCCGTTTTCAGATAGCCCTCAATGCAAAGGCTCTAGACGCAAATATTGGTGTGAGAGCTAATTCAATCAAGGAAACACTGCATGTTGGTGAAGGGCATATTGAAGAAGGATCAGCCGAGTGGTTCTTGTGGGAGAACAACTCCATTTGGCTCACTAACTTCACACACCATCAGGCTTCCAAGCAGCTCTCAAGGAAACTCAGTTTTCACACTCTATGCTTAGTGCCCTTTGTATGGCTAGGACTGAAATGAACCTGGTAGAGCATCCCACACAAACGAATGCTCCACATGCGGGTTTCACATGCCACCAGCTCCACATTCACAGGCAACTTCAGCGCCACAGCCGTTTTCAGATAGCCCTCAATGCAAAGGCTCTAGACGCAAATATTGGTGTGAGAGCTAATTCAATCAAGGAAACACTGCATGTTGGTGAAGGGCATATTGAAGAAGGATCAGCCGAGTGGTTCTTGTGGGAGAACAACTCCATTTGGCTCACTAACATCACACACCATCAGGCTTCCAAGCAGCTCTCAAGGAAACTCAGTTTTCACACTCTATGCTTAGTGCCCTTTGAGTGCATTATCTAGGAATGAACCTGGTAGAGCATCCCACACAAACGAATGCTCCACATGCGGGTTTCACATGCCACCAACTCCACATTCACAGGCAACTTCAGCGCCACAGCCGTTTTCAGATAGCCCTCAATGCAAAGGCTCTAGACGCAAATATTGGTGTGAGAGCTAATTCAATCAAGGAAACACTGCATGTTGGTGAAGGGCATATTGAAGAAGGATCAGCCGAGTGGTTCTTGTGGGAGAACAACTCCATTTGGCTCACTAACTTCACACACCATCAGGCTTCCAAGCAGCTCGCAAGGAAACTCAGTTTTCACACTCTATGCTTAGTGCCCTTTGTATGGCTTGGACTGAAATGAACCTGGTAGAGCATCCCACACAAACGAATGCTCCACATGCGAGTTTCACATGCCACCAACTCCACATTCACAGGCAACTTCAGCGCCACAGCCGTTTTCAGATAGCCCTCAATGCAAAGGCTCTAGACGCAAATATTGGTGTGAGAGCTAATTCAATCAAGGAAACACTGCATGTTGGTGAAGGGCATATTGAAGAAGGATCAGCCGAGTGGTTCTTGTGGGAGAACAACTCCATTTGGCTCACTAACTTCACACACCATCAGGCTTCCAAGCAGCTCTCAAGGAAACTCAGTTTTCACACTCTATGCTTAGTGCCCTTTGAGTGCATTATCTAGGAATGAACCTGGTAGAGCATCCCACACAAACGAATGCTCCACAGGCGGGTTTCACATGCCACCAACTCCACATTCACAGGCAACTTCAGCGCCACAGCCGTTTTCAGATAGCCCTCAATGCAAAGGCTCTAGACGCAAATATTGGTGTGAGAGCTAATTCAATCAAGGAAACACTGCATGTTGGTGAAGGGCATATTGAGGAAGGATCAGCCGAGTGGTTCTTGTGGGAGAACAACTCCATTTGGCTCACTAACTTCACACACCATCAGGCTTCCAAGCAGCTCTCAAGGAAACTCAGTTTTCACACTCTATGCTTAGTGCCCTTTGTATGGCTTGGACTGAAATGAACCTGGTAGAGCATCCCACACAAACGAATGCTCCACATGCGAGTTTCACATGCCACCAACTCCACATTCACAGGCAACTTCAGCGCCACAGCCGTTTTCAGATAGCCCTCAATGCAAAGGCTCTAGACGCAAATATTGGTGTGAGAGCTAATTCAATCAAGGAAACACTGCATGTTGGTGAAGGGCATATTGAAGAAGGATCAGCCGAGTGGTTCTTGTGGGAGAACAACTCCATTTGGCTCACTAACTTCACACACCATCAGGCTTCCAAGCAGCTCTCAAGGAAACTCAGTTTTCACACTCTATGCTTAGTGCCCTTTGAGTGCATTATCTAGGAATGAACCTGGTAGAGCATCCCACACAAACGAATGCTCCACAGGCGGGTTTCACATGCCACCAACTCCACATTCACAGGCAACTTCAGCGCCACAGCCGTTTTCAGATAGCCCTCAATGCAAAGGCTCTAGACACAAATATTGGTGTGAGAGCTAATTCAATCAAGGAAACACTGCATGTTGGTGAAGGGCATATTGAAGAAGGATCAGCCGAGTGGTTCTTGTGGGAGAACAACTCCATTTGGCTCACTAACTTCACACACCATCAGGCTTCCAAGCAGCTCTCAAGGAAACTCAGTTTTCACACTCTATGCTTAGTGCCCTTTGAGTGCATTATCTAGGAATGAACCTGGTAGAGCATCCCACACAAACGAATGCTCCACATGCGGGTTTCACATGCCACCAACTCCACATTCACAGGCAACTTCAGCGCCACAGCCGTTTTCAGATAGCCCTCAATGCAAAGGCTCTAGACGCAAATATTGGTGTGAGAGCTAATTCAATCAAGGAAACACTGCATGTTGGTGAAGGGCATATTGAAGAAGGATCAGCCGAGTGGTTCTTGTGGGAGAACAACTCCATTTGGCTCACTAACTTCACACACCATCAGGCTTCCAAGCAGCTCTCAAGGAAACTCAGTTTTCACACTCTATGCTTAGTGCCCTTTGAGTGCATTATCTAGGAATGAACCTGGTAGAGCATCCCACACAAATGAATGCTCCACATGCGGGTTTCACATGCCACCAACACCACATTCACAGGCAACTTCAGCGCCACAGCCGTTTTCAGATAGCCCTCAATGCAAAGGCTCTAGACGCAAATATTGGTGTGAGAGCTAATTCAATCAAGGAAACACTGCATGTTGGTGAAGGGCATATTGAAGAAGGATCAGCCGAGTGGTTCTTGTGGGAGAACAACTCCATTTGGCTCACTAACTTCACACACCATCAGGCTTCCAAGCAGCTCTCAAGGAAACTCAGTTTTCACACTCTATGCTTAGTGCCCTTTGTATGGCTAGGACTGAAATGAACCTGGTAGAGCATCCCACACAAACGAATGCTCCACATGCGGGTTTCACATGCCACCAACTCCACATTCACAGGCAACTTCAGCGCCACAGCCGTTTTCAGATAGCCCTCAATGCAAAGGCTCTAGACGCAAATATTGGTGTGAGAGCTAATTCAATCAAGGAAACACTGCATGTTGGTGAAGGGCATATTGAAGAAGGATCAGCCGAGTGGTTCTTGTGGGAGAACAACTCCATTTGGCTCACTAACTTCACACACCATCAGGCTTCCAAGCAGCTCTCAAGGAAACTCAGTTTTCACACTCTATGCTTAGTGCCCTTTGAGTGCATTATCTAGGAATGAACCTGGTAGAGCATCCCACACAAATGAATGCTCCACATGCGGGTTTCACATGCCACCAACTCCACATTCACAGGCAACTTCAGCGCCACAGCCGTTTTCAGATAGCCCTCAATGCAAAGGCTCTAGACGCAAATATTGGTGTGAGAGCTAATTCAATCAAGGAAACACTGCATGTTGGTGAAGGGCATTTTGAGGAAGGATCAGCTGAGTGGTTCTTGTGGGAGAACAACTCCATTTGGCTCACTAACTTCACACACCATCAGGCTTCCAAGCAGCTCTCAAGGAATTCAGTTTTCACACTCTATGCTTAGTGCCCTTTGTATGGCTAGGACTGAAATGAACCTGGTAGATCATCCCACACAAACGAATGCTCCACATGCGGGTTTCACATGCCACCAACTCCACATTCACAGGCAACTTCAGCGCCACAGCCGTTTTCAGATAGCCCTCAATGCAAAGGCTCTAGACGCAAATATTGGTGTGAGAGCTAATTCAATCAAGGAAACACTGCATGTTGGTGAAGGGCATATTGAAGAAGGATCAGCCGAGTGGTTCTTGTGGGAGAACAACTCCATTTGGCTCACTAACTTCACACACCATCAGGCTTCCAAGCAGCTCTCAAGGAAACTCAGTTTTCACACTCTATGCTTAGTGCCCTTTGAGTGCATTATCTAGGAATGAACCTGGTAGAGCATCCCACACAAATGAATGCTCCACTTGCGGGTTTCACATGCCACCAACTCCACATTCACAGGCAACTTCAGCGCCACAGCCATTTTCAGATAGCCCTCAATGCAAAGGCTCTAGACGCAAATATTGGTGTGAGAGCTAATTCAATCAAGGAAACACTGCATGTTGGTGAAGGGCATATTGAGGAAGGATCAGCCGAGTGGTTCTTGTGGGAGAACAACTCCATTTGGCTCACTATCTTCACACACCATCAGGCTTCCAAGCAGCTCTCAAGGAAACTCAGTTTTCACACTCTATGCTTAGTGCCCTATGAGTGCATTATCTAGGAATGAACCTGGTAGAGCATCCCACACAAACGAATGCTCCACATGCGGGTTTCACATGCCACCAACTCCACATTCACAGGCAACTTCAGCGCCACAGCCGTTTTCAGATAGCCCTCAATGCAAAGGCTCTAGACGCAAATATTGGTGTGAGAGCTAATTCAATCAAGGAAACACTGCATGTTGGTGAAGGGCATATTGAAGAAGGATCAGCCGAGTGGTTCTTGTGGGAGAACAACTCCATTTGGCTCACTAACTTCACACACCATCAGGCTTCCAAGCAGCTCTCAAGGAAACTCAGTTTTCACACTCTATGCTTAGTGCCCTTTGAGTGCCTAGGACTGAAATGAAGCTTGGTGAGCATCCCACATAAACGAATGCTCCACTTGCGGGTTTCACATGCCACCAACTCCACATTCACAGGCAACTTCAGCGCCACAGCCGTTTTCAGATAGCCCTCAATACAAAGGCTCTAGACGCAAATATTCGTGTGAGAGCTAATTCAATCAAGGAAACACTGCATGTTGGTGAAGGGCATATTGAAGAAGGATCAGCCGAGTGGTTCTTGTGGGAGAACAACTCCATTTGGCTCACTAACTTCACACACCATCAGGCTTCCAAGCAGCTCTCAAGGAAACTCAGTTTTCACACTCTATGCTTAGTGCCCTTTGAGTGCATTATCTAGAAATGAACCTGGTAGAGCATCCCACACAAACGAATGCTCCACATGCGGGTTTCACATGCCACCAACTCCACATTCACAGGCAACTTCAGCGCCACAGCCGTTTTCAGATAGCCCTCAATGCAAAGGCTCTAGACGCAAATATTGGTGTGAGAGCTAATTCAATCAAGGAAACACTGCATGTTGGTGAAGGGCATATTGAAGAAGGATCAGCCGAGTGGTTCTTGTGGGAGAACAACTCCATTTGGCTCACTAACTTCACACACCATCAGGCTTCCAAGCAGCTCTCAAGGAAACTCAGTTTTCACACTCTATGCTTAGTGCCCTTTGAGTGCATTATCTAGGAATGAACCTGGTAGAGCATCCCACACAAATGAATGCTCCACATGCGGGTTTCACATGCCACCAACTCCACATTCACAGGCAACTTCAGCGCCACAGCCGTTTTCAGATAGCCCTCAATGCAAAGGCTCTAGACGCAAATATTGGTGTGAGAGCTAATTCAATCAAGGAAACACTGCATGTTGGTGAAGGGCATATTGAAGAAGGATCAGCCGAGTGGTTCTTGTGGGAGAACAACTCCATTTGGCTCACTAACTTCACACACCATCAGGCTTCCAAGCAGCTCTCAAGGAAACTCAGTTTTCACACTCTATGCTTAGTGCCCTTTGTATGGCTAGGACTGAAATGAACCTGGTAGAGCATCCCACACAAACGAATGCTCCACATGCGGGTTTCACATGCCACCAGCTCCACATTCACAGGCAACTTCAGCGCCACAGCCGTTTTCAGATAGCCCTCAATGCAAAGGCTCTAGACGCAAATATTGGTGTGAGAGCTAATTCAATCAAGGAAACACTGCATGTTGGTGAAGGGCATATTGAAGAAGGATCAGCCGAGTGGTTCTTGTGGGAGAACAACTCCATTTGGCTCACTAACATCACACACCATCAGGCTTCCAAGCAGCTCTCAAGGAAACTCAGTTTTCACACTCTATGCTTAGTGCCCTTTGAGTGCATTATCTAGGAATGAACCTGGTAGAGCATCCCACACAAACGAATGCTCCACATGCGGGTTTCACATGCCACCAACTCCACATTCACAGGCAACTTCAGCGCCACAGCCGTTTTCAGATAGCCCTCAATGCAAAGGCTCTAGACGCAAATATTGGTGTGAGAGCTAATTCAATCAAGGAAACACTGCATGTTGGTGAAGGGCATATTGAAGAAGGATCAGCCGAGTGGTTCTTGTGGGAGAACAACTCCATTTGGCTCACTAACTTCACACACCATCAGGCTTCCAAGCAGCTCGCAAGGAAACTCAGTTTTCACACTCTATGCTTAGTGCCCTTTGTATGGCTTGGACTGAAATGAACCTGGTAGAGCATCCCACACAAACGAATGCTCCACATGCGAGTTTCACATGCCACCAACTCCACATTCACAGGCAACTTCAGCGCCACAGCCGTTTTCAGATAGCCCTCAATGCAAAGGCTCTAGACGCAAATATTGGTGTGAGAGCTAATTCAATCAAGGAAACACTGCATGTTGGTGAATGGCATATTGAAGAAGGATCAGCCGAGTGGTTCTTGTGGGAGAACAACTCCATTTGGCTCACTAACTTCACACACCATCAGGCTTCCAAGCAGCTCTCAAGGAAACTCAGTTTTCACACTCTATGCTTAGTGCCCTTTGAGTGCATTATCTAGGAATGAACCTGGTAGAGCATCCCACACAAACGAATGCTCCACAGGCGGGTTTCACATGCCACCAACTCCACATTCACAGGCAACTTCAGCGCCACAGCCGTTTTCAGATAGCCCTCAATGCAAAGGCTCTAGACACAAATATTGGTGTGAGAGCTAATTCAATCAAGGAAACACTGCATGTTGATGAAGGGCATATTGAAGAAGGATCAGCCGAGTGGTTCTTGTGGGAGAACAACTCCATTTGGCTCACTAACTTCACACACCATCAGGCTTCCAAGCAGCTCTCAAGGAAACTCAGTTTTCACACTCTATGCTTAGTGCCCTTTGAGTGCATTATCTAGGAATGAACCTGGTAGAGCATCCCACACAAACGAATGCTCCACATGCGGGTTTCACATGCCACCAACTCCACATTCACAGGCAACTTCAGCGCCACAGCCGTTTTCAGATAGCCCTCAATGCAAAGGCTCTAGACGCAAATATTGGTGTGAGAGCTAATTCAATCAAGGAAACACTGCATGTTGGTGAAGGGCATATTGAAGAAGGATCAGCCGAGTGGTTCTTGTGGGAGAACAACTCCATTTGGCTCACTAACTTCACACACCATCAGGCTTCCAAGCAGCTCTCAAGGAAACTCAGTTTTCACACTCTATGCTTAGTGCCCTTTGTATGGCTAGGACTGAAATGAACCTGGTAGAGCATCCCACACAAACGAATGCTCCACATGCGGGTTTCACATGCCACCAACTCCACATTCACAGGCAACTTCAGCGCCACAGCCGTTTTCAGATAGCCCTCAATGCAAAGGCTCTAGACGCAAATATTGGTGTGAGAGCTAATTCAATCAAGGAAACACTGCATGTTGGTGAAGGGCATATTGAAGAAGGATCAGCCGAGTGGTTCTTGTGGGAGAACAACTCCATTTGGCTCACTAACTTCACACACCATCAGGCTTCCAAGCAGCTCTCAAGGAAACTCAGTTTTCACACTCTATGCTTAGTGCCCTTTGAGTGCATTATCTAGGAATGAACCTGGTAGAGCATCCAACACAAACGAATGCTCCACATGCGGGTTTCACATGCCACCAACTCCACATTCACAGGCAACTTCAGCGCCACAGCCGTTTTCAGATAGCCCTCAATGCAAAGGCTCTAGACGCAAATATTGGTGTGAGAGCTAATTCAATCAAGGAAACACTGCATGTTGGTGAAGGGCATATTGAGGAAGGATCAGCCGAGTGGTTCTTGTGGGAGAACAACTCCATTTGGCTCACTAACTTCACACACCATCAGGCTTCCAAGCAGCTCTCAAGGAAACTCAGTTTTCACACTCTATGCTTAGTGCCATTTGTATGGCTGTGAATGAAATGAACCTGGTAGAGCATCCCACACAAACGAATGCTCCACATGCGAGTTTCACATGCCACCAACTCCACATTCACAGGCAACTTCAGCGCCACAGCCGTTTTCAGATAGCCCTCAATGCAAAGGCTCTAGACGCAAATATTGGTGTGAGAGCTAATTCAATCAAGGAAACACTGCATGTTGGTGAAGGGCATATTGAAGAAGGATCAGCCGAGTGGTTCTTGTGGGAGAACAACTCCATTTGGCTCACTAACTTCACACACCATCAGGCTTCCAAGCAGCTCTCAAGGAAACTCAGTTTTCACACTCTATGCTTAGTGCCCTTTGAGTGCATTATCTAGGAATGAACCTGGTAGAGCATCCCACACAAACGAATGCTCCACAGGCGGGTTTCACATGCCACCAACTCCACATTCACAGGCAACTTCAGCGCCACAGCCGTTTTCAGATAGCCCTCAATGCAAAGGCTCTAGACACAAATATTGGTGTGAGAGCTAATTCAATCAAGGAAACACTGCATGTTGGTGAAGGGCATATTGAAGAAGGATCAGCCGAGTGGTTCTTGTGGGAGAACAACTCCATTTGGCTCACTAACTTCACACACCATCAGGCTTCCAAGCAGCTCTCAAGGAAACTCAGTTTTCACACTCTATGCTTAGTGCCCTTTGAGTGCATTATCTAGGAATGAACCTGGTAGAGCATCCCACACAAACGAATGCTCCACTTGCGGGTTTCACATGCCACCAACTCCACATTCACAGGCAACTTCAGCGCCACAGCCGTTTTCAGATAGCCCTCAATGCAAAGGCTCTAGACGCAAATATTGGTGTGAGAGCTAATTCAATCAAGGAAACACTGCATGTTGGTGAAGGGCATATTGAAGAAGGATCAGCCGAGTGGTTCTTGTGGGAGAACAACTCCATTTGGCTCACTAACTTCACACACCATCAGGCTTCCAAGCAGCTCTCAAGGAAACTCAGTTTTCACACTCTATGCTTAGTGCCCTTTGAGTGCATTATCTAGGAATGAACCTGGTAGAGCATCCCACACAAATGAATGCTCCACATGCGGGTTTCACATGCCACCAACACCACATTCACAGGCAACTTCAGTGCCACAGCCGTTTTCAGATAGCCCTCAATGCAAAGGCTCTAGACGCAAATATTGGTGTGAGAGCTAATTCAATCAAGGAAACACTGCATGTTCGTGAAGGGCATATTGAAGAAGGATCAGCCGAGTGGTTCTTGTGGGAGAACAACTCCATTTGGCTCACTAACTTCACACACCATCAGGCTTCCAAGCAGCTCTCAAGGAAACTCAGTTTTCACACTCTATGCTTAGTGCCCTTTGTATGGCTAGGACTGAAATGAACCTGGTAGAGCATCCCACACAAACGAATGCTCCACATGCGGGTTTCACATGCCACCAACTCCACATTCACAGGCAACTTCAGCGCCACAGCCGTTTTCAGATAGCCCTCAATGCAAAGGCTCTAGACGCAAATATTGGTGTGAGAGCTAATTCAATCAAGGAAACACTGCATGTTGGTGAAGGGCATATTGAAGAAGGATCAGCCGAGTGGTTCTTGTGGGAGAACAACTCCATTTGGCTCACTAACTTCACACACCATCAGGCTTCCAAGCAGCTCTCAAGGAAACTCAGTTTTCACACTCTATGCTTAGTGCCCTTTGAGTGCATTATCTAGGAATGAACCTGGTAGAGCATCCCACACAAATGAATGCTCCACATGCGGGTTTCACATGCCACCAACTCCACATTCACAGGCAACTTCAGCGCCACAGCCGTTTTCAGATAGCCCTCAATGCAAAGGTTCTAGACGCAAATATTGGTGTGAGAGCTAATTCAATCAAGGAAACACTGCATGTTGGTGAAGGGCATTTTGAGGAAGGATCAGCTGAGTGGTTCTTGTGGGAGAACAACTCCATTTGGCTCACTAACTTCACACACCATCAGGCTTCCAAGCAGCTCTCAAGGAAATTCAGTTTTCACACTCTATGCTTAGTGCCCTTTGTATGGCTAGGACTGAAATGAACCTGGTAGATCATCCCACACAAACGAATGCTCCACATGCGGGTTTCACATGCCACCAACTCCACATTCACAGGCAACTTCAGCGCCACAGCCGTTTTCAGATAGCCCTCAATGCAAAGGCTCTAGACGCAAATATTGGTGTGAGAGCTAATTCAATCAAGGAAACACTGCATGTTGGTGAAGGGCATATTGAAGAAGGATCAGCCGAGTGGTTCTTGTGGGAGAACAACTCCATTTGGCTCACTAACTTCACACACCATCAGGCTTCCAAGCAGCTCTCAAGGAAACTCAGTTTTCACACTCTATGCTTAGTGCCCTTTGAGTGCATTATCTAGGAATGAACCTGGTAGAGCATCCCACACAAATGAATGCTCCACTTGCGGGTTTCACATGCCACCAACTCCACATTCACAGGCAACTTCAGCGCCACAGCCATTTTCAGATAGCCCTCAATGCAAAGGCTCTAGACGCAAATATTGGTGTGAGAGCTAATTCAATCAAGGAAACACTGCATGTTGGTGAAGGGCATATTGAAGAAGGATCAGCCGAGTGGTTCTTGTGGGAGAACAACTCCATTTGGCTCACTATCTTCACACACCATCAGGCTTCCAAGCAGCTCTCAAGGAAACTCAGTTTTCACACTCTATGCTTAGTGCCCTATGAGTGCATTATCTAGGAATGAACCTGGTAGAGCATCCCACACAAACGAATGCTCCACATGCGGGTTTCACATGCCACCAACTCCACATTCACAGGCAACTTCAGCGCCACAGCCGTTTTCAGATAGCCCTCAATGCAAAGGCTCTAGACGCAAATATTGGTGTGAGAGCTAATTCAATCAAGGAAACACTGCATGTTGGTGAAGGGCATATTGAAGAAGGATCAGCCGAGTGGTTCTTGTGGGAGAACAACTCCATTTGGCTCACTAACTTCACACACCATCAGGCTTCCAAGCAGCTCTCAAGGAAACTCAGTTTTCACACTCTATGCTTAGTGCCCTTTGAGTGCCTAGGACTGAAATGAAGCTTGGTGAGCATCCCACATAAACGAATGCTCCACTTGCGGGTTTCACATGCCACCAACTCCACATTCACAGGCAACTTCAGCGCCACAGCCGTTTTCAGATAGCCCTCAATACAAAGGCTCTAGACGCAAATATTCGTGTGAGAGCTAATTCAATCAAGGAAACACTGCATGTTGGTGAAGGGCATATTGAAGAAGGATCAGCCGAGTGGTTCTTGTGGGAGAACAACTCCATTTGGCTCACTAACTTCACACACCATCAGGCTTCCAAGCAGCTCTCAAGGAAACTCAGTTTTCACACTCTATGCTTAGTGCTCTTTGAGTGCATTATCTAGGAATGAACCTGGTAGAGCATTCCACACAAACGAATGCTCCACATGCGGGTTTCACATGCCACCAACTCCACATTCACAGGCAACTTCAGCGCCACAGCCGTTTTCAGATAGCCCTCAATGCAAAGGCTCTAGACGCAAATATTGGTGTGAGAGCTAATTCAATCAAGGAAACACTGCATGTTGGTGAAGGGCATATTGAAGAAGGATCAGCCGAGTGGTTCTTGTGGGAGAATAATTCCATTTGGCTCACTAACTTCACACACCATCAGGCTTCCAAGCAGCTCTCAAGGAAACTCAGTTTTCACACTCTATGCTTAGTGCCCTATGAGTGCATTATCTAGGAATGAACCTGGTAGAGCATCCCACACAAACGAATACTCCACATGCGGGTTTCACATGCCACCAACTCCACATTCACAGGCAACTTCAGCGCCACAGCCGTTTTCAGATAGCCCTCAATGCAAAGGCTCTAGACGCAAATATTGGTGTGAGAGCTAATTCAATCAAGGAAACACTGCATGTTGGTGAAGGGCATATTGAAGAAGGATCAGCCGAGTGGTTCTTGTGGGAGAACAACTCCATTTGGCTCACTAACTTCACACACCATCAGGCTTCCAAGCAGCTCTCAAGGAAACTCAGTTTTCACACTCTATGCTTAGTGCTCTTTGTGTGCCTAGGACTGAAATGAACCTGGTAGAGCATCCCACGCAAACGAATGCTCCACATGCGGGTTTCACATGCCAACAACTCCACATTCACAGGCAACTTCAGCGCCACAGCCGTTTTCAGATAGCCCTCAATGCAAAGGCTCTAGACGCAAATATTGGTGTGAGAGCTAATTCAATCAAGGAAACACTGCATGTTGGTGAAGGGCATATTGAAGAAGGATCAGCCGAGTGGTTCTTGTAGGAGAACAACTCCATTTGGCTCACTAACTTCACACACCATCAGGCTTCCAAGCAGCTCTCAAGGAAACTCAGTTTTCACACTCTATGCTTAGTGCTCTTTGTGTGCCTAGGACTGATATGAAGCTTGGTCAGCATCCCACACAAACGAATGCTCCACATGCGGGTTTCACATGCCACCAACTCCACATTCACAGGCAACTTCAGCGCCACAGCCGTTTTCAGATAGCCCTCAATGCAAAGGCTCTAGACGCAAATATTGGTGTGAGAGCTAATTCAATCAAGGAAACACTGCATGTTGGTGAAGGGCATATTGAAGAAGGATCAGCCGAGTGGTTCTTGTGGGAGAACAACTCCATTTGGCTCACTAACTTCACACACCATCAGGCTTCCAAGCAGCTCTCAAGGAAACTCAGTTTTCACACTCTATGCTTAGTGCCCTTTGAGTGCATTATCTAGGAATGAACCTGGTAGAGCATCCCACACAAACGAATGCTCCACATGCGGGTTTCACATGCCACCAACTCCAAATTGACAGGCAACTTCAGCGCCACAGCCGTTTTCAGAGAGCCCTCAATGCAAAGGCTCTAGACGCAAATATTGGTGTGAGAGCTAATTCAATCAAGGAAACACTGCATGTTGGTGAAGGGCATATTGAAGAAGGATCAGCCAAGTGGTTCTTGTGGGAGAACAACTCCATTTGGCTCACTAACTTCACACTCCATCAGGCTTCCAAGCAGCTCTCAAGGAAACTCAGTTTTCACACTCTATGCTTAATGCCCTTTGTATGGCTAGGACTGAAATGAACCTGGTAGAGCATCCCACACAAACGAATTCTCCACATGCGGGTTTCACATGCCACCAACTCCACATTCACAGGCAACTTCAGCGCCACAGCCGTTTTCAGATAGCCCTCAATGCAAAGGCTCTAGACGCAAATATTGGTGTGAGAGCTAATTCAATCAAGGAAATACTGCATGTTGGTGAAGGGCATATTGAAGAAGGATCAGCCGAGTGGTTCTTGTGGGAGAACAACTCCATTTGGCTCACTAACTTCACACACCATCAGGCTTCCAAGCAGCTCTCAAGGAAACTCAGTTTTCACACTCTATGCTTAGTGCCCTTTGAGTGCATTATCTAGGGATGAACCTGGTAGAGCATCCCACACAAACGAATGCTCCACATGCGGGTTTCACATGCCACCAACTCCACATTCACAGGCAACTTCAGCGCCACAGCCGTTTTCAGATAGCCCTCAATGCAAAGGCTCTAGACGCAAATATTGGTGTGAGAGCTAATTCAATCAAGGAAACACTGCATGTTGGTGAAGGGCATATTGAAGAAGGATCAGCCGAGTGGTTCTTGTGGGAGAACAACTCCATTTGGCTCACTAACTTCACACACCATCAGGCTTCCAAGCAGCTCTCAAGGAAACTCAGTTTTCACACTCTACGCTTAGGGCCCTTTGTATGGCTAGGACTGAAATGAACCTGGTAGAGCATCCCACACAAACGAATGCTCCACATGCGGGTTTCACATGCCACCAACTCCACATTCACAGGCAACTTCAGCGCCACAGCCGTTTTCAGATAGCCCTCAATGCAAAGGCTCTAGACGCAAATATTGGTGTGAGAGCTAATTCAATCAAGGAAACACTGCATGTTGGTGAAGGGCATATTGAAGAAGGATCAGCCGAGTGGTTCTTGTAGGAGAACAACTCCATTTGGCTCACTAACTTCACACACCATCAGGCTTCCAAGCAGCTCTCAAGGAAACTCAGTTTTCACACTCTATGCTTAGTGCTCTTTGTGTGCCTAGGACTGATATGAAGCTTTGTCAGCATCCCACACAAACGAATGCTCCACATGCGGGTTTCACATGCCACCAACTCCACATTCACAGGCAACTTCAGCGCCACAGCCATTTTCAGATAGCCCTCAATGCAAAGGCTCTAGAAGCAAATATTGGTGTGAGAGCTAATTCAATCAAGGAAACACTGCATGTTGGTGAAGGGCATATTGAAGAAGGATCAGCCGAGTGGTTCTTGTGGGAGAACAACTCCATTTGGCTCACTAACTTCACACACCATCAGGCTTCCAAGCAGCTCTCAAGGAAACTCAGTTTTCACACTCTATGCTTAGTGCCCTTTGAGTGCATTATCTAGGAATGAACCTGGTAGAGCATCCCACACAAACGAATGCTCCACATGCGGGTTTCACATGCCACCAACTCCACATTCACAGGCAACTTCAGCGCCGCAGCCGTTTTCAGATAGCCCTCAATGCAAAGGCTCTAGACGCAAATATTGGTGTGAGAGCTAATTCAATCAAGGAAACACTGCATGTTGGTG
The DNA here is from genome assembly GCF_030435755.1 of Ochotona princeps. Lineage (NCBI taxonomy): Eukaryota > Metazoa > Chordata > Mammalia > Lagomorpha > Ochotonidae > Ochotona > Ochotona princeps. The sequence continues at coordinate 36,927 of NW_026697925.1, read as the reverse complement.
AAGGGCATATTGAAGAAGGATCAGCCGAGTGGTTCTTGTGGGAGAACAACTCCATTTGGCTCACTAACTTCACATACCATCAGGCTTCCAAGCAGCTCTCAAGGAAACTCAGTTTTCACACTCTATGCTTAGTGCACTTTGTATGGCTAGGACTGAAATGAACCTGGTAGAGCATCCCACACAAACGAATGCTCCACATGCGGGTTTCACATGCCACCAACTCCACATTCACAGGCAACTACAGTGCCACAGCCGTATTCAGATAGCCCTCAATGCAAAGGCTCTAGACGCAAATATTGGTGTGAGAGCTAATTCAATGAAGAAAACACTGCATGTTGGTGAAGGGCATATTGAAGAAGGATCAGCCGAGTGGTTCTTGTGGGAGAACAACTCCATTTGGCTCACTAACTTCACACACCATCAGGCTTCCAAGCAGCTCTCAAGGAAACTCAGTTTTCAAACTCTATGCTTAGTGCCCCTTTAGTGCATTATCTAGGAATGAACCTGGTAGAGCATCCCACACAAACGAATGCTCCACATGCGGGTTTCACATGCCACCAACTCCACATTCACAGGCAACTTCAGTGCCACAGCCGTTTTCAGATAGCCCTCAATGCAAAGGCTCTAGATGCAAATATTGGTGTGAGAGCTAATTCAATCAAGGAAACACTGCATGTTGGTGAAGGGCATATTGAAGAAGGATCAGCCGAGTGGTTCTTGTGGGAGAACAACTCCATTTGGCTCACTAACTTCACACACCATCAGGCTTCCAAGCAGCTCTCAAGGAAACTCAGTTTTCACACTCTATGTTTAGTGCCCTTTGAATGCATTATCTAGGAATGAACCTGGTAGAGCATCCCACACAAACGAATGCTCCACATGCGGGTTTCACATGCCACCAACTCCACATTCACAGGCAACTTCAGCGCCTCAGCCGTTTTCAGATAGCCCTCAATGCAAAGGCTCTAGACGCAAATATTGGTGTGAGAGCTAATTCAATCAAGGAAACACTGCATGTTGGTGAAGGGCATATTGAAGAAGGATCAGCCGAGTGGTTCTTGTGGGAGAACAACTCCATTTGGCTCACTAACTTCACACACCATCAGGCTTCCAAGAAGCTCTCAAGGAAACTCAATTTTCACACTCTATGCTTAGTGCTCTTTGTGTGCCTAGGACTGAAATGAAGCTTGGTCAGCATCCCACACAAACGAATGCTCCACATGCGGGTTTCACATGCCACCAACTCCACATTCACAGGCAACTTCAGCGCCACAGCCGTTTTCAGATAGCCCTCAATGCAAAGGCTCTAGACGCAAATATTGGTGTGAGAGCTAATTCAATCAAGGAAACACTGCATGTTGGTGAAGGGCATATTGAAGAAGGATCAGCCGAGTGGTTCTTGTGGGAGAACAACTCCATTTGGCTCACTAACTTCACACACCATCAGGCTTCCAAGCAGCTCTCAAGGAAACTCAGTTTTCACACTCTATGCTTAGTGCCCTTTGAGTGCATTATCTAGGAATGAACCTGGTAGAGCATCCCACACAAACGAATGCTCGACCTGCCTGTTTCACATGCCACCAACTCCACATTCACAGGCAACTTCAGCGCCACAGCCGTTTTCAGATAGCCCTCAATGCAAAGGCTCTAGACGCAAATATTGGTGTGAGAGCTAATTCAATCAAGGAAACACTGCATTTTGGTGAAGGGCATATTGAAGAAGGATCAGCCGAGTGGTTCTTGTGGGAGAACAACTCCATTTGGCTCACTAACTTCACACACCATCAGGCTTCCAAGCAGCTCTCAAGGAAACTCAGTTTTCACACTCTATGCTTAGTGCCCTTTGAGTGCATTATCTAGGAATGAACCTAGTAGAGCATCCCACACAAACGAATGCTCCACATGCGGGTTTCACATGCCACCAACTCCACATTCACAGGCAACTTCAGCGCCACAGCCGTTTTCAGATAGCCCTCAATGCAAAGGCTCTAGACGCAAATATTGGTGTGAGAGCTAATTCAATCAAGGAAACACTGCATGTTGGTGAAGAGCATATTGAAGAAGGATCAGCCGAGTGGTTCTTGTGGGAGAACAACTCCATTTGGCTCACTAACTTCACACACCATCAGGCTTCCAAGCAGCTCTCAAGGAAACTCTGTTTTCACACTCTATGCTTAGTGCCCTTTGAGTGCATTATCTAGGAATGAACCTGGTAGAGCATCCCACACAAACGAATGCTCGACCTGCGGGTTTCACATGCCACCAACTCCACATTCACAGGCAACTTCAGCGCCACAGCCGTTTTCAGATAGCCCTCAATGCAAAGGCTCTAGACGCAAATATTGGTGTGAGAGCTAATTCAATCAAGGAAACACTGCATGTTGGTGAAGGGCATATTGAAGAAGGATCAGCCGAGTGGTTCTTGTGGGAGAACAACTCCATTTGGCTCACTAACTTCACACACCCATCAGGCTTCCAAGCAGCTCTCAAGGAAACTCAGTTTTCACACTCTATGCTTATTGCCCTTTTAGTGCATTATCTAGGAATGAACCTGGTAGAGCATTCCACACAAACGAATGCTCCACATGCGAGTTTCACATGCCACCAACTCCACATTCACAGGCAACTTCAGCGCCACAGCCGTTTTCAGATAGCCCTCAATGCAAAGGCTCTAGACGCAAATATTGGTGTGAGAGCTAATTCAATCAAGGAAACACTGCATGTTGGTGAAGGGCATATTGAAGAAGGATCAGCCGAGTGGTTCTTGTGGGAGAACAACTCCATTTGGCTCACTAACTTCACACACCATTAGGCTTCCAAGCAGCTCTCAAGGAAACTCAGTTTTCACACTCTATGCTTATTGCCCTTTTAGTGCATTATCTAGGAATGAACCTGGTAGAGCATTCCACACAAACGAATGCTCCACATGCGGGTTTCACATGCCACCAACTCCACATTCACAGGCAACTTCAGCGCCACAGCCGTTTTCAGATAGCCCTCAATGCAAAGGTTCTAGACGCAAATATTGGTGTGAGAGCTAATTCAATCAAGGAAACACTGCATGTTGGTGAAGGGCATATTGAAGAAGGATCAGCCGAGTGGTTCTTGTGGGAGAACAACTCCATTTGGCTCACTAACTTCACACACCATCAGGCTTCCAAGAAGCTCTCAAGGAAACTCAGTTTTCACACTCTATGCTTAGTGCCCTTTGAGTGCCTAGGACTGAAATGAAGCTTGGAGAGCATCCCACACAAACGAATGCTCCACATGCGGGTTTCACATGCCACCAACTCCACATTCACAGGCAATTTTAACGCCACAGCCGTTTTCAGATAGCCCTCAATGCAAAGGCTCTAGACGCAAATATTGGTGTGAGAGCTAATTCAATCAAGGAAACACTGCATGTTGGTGAAGCGCATATTGAAGAAGGATCAGCCGAGTGGTTCTTGTGGGAGAACAACTCCATTTGGCTCACTAACTTCACACACCATCAGGCTTCCAAGCAGCTCTCAAGGAAACTCAGTTTTCACACTCTATGCTTAGTGTCCTTTGAGTGCATTATCTAGGAATGAACCTGGTAGAGCATCCCACACAAACGAATGCTCGACATGCGGGTTTCACATGCCAACAACTCCACATTCACAGGCAACTTCAGCGCCACAGCCTTTTTCAGATAGCCATCAATGCAAAGGCTCTAGACGCAAATATTGGTGTGAGAGCTAATTCAATCAAGGAAACACTGCATGTTGGTGAAGGGCATATTGAAGAAGGATCAGCCGAGTGGTTCTTGTGGGAGAACAACTCCATTTGGCTCACTAACTTCACACACCATCAGGATTAAAAGCAGCTCTCAAGGAAACTCAGTTTTCACACTCTATGCTTAGTGCCCTTTGTATGGCTAGGACTGAAATGAACCTGGTAGAGCATCCCACACAAACGAATGCTCCACATGCGGGTTTCACATGCCACCAACTCCACATTCACAGGCAACTTCAGCGCCACAGCCGTTTTCAGATAGCCCTCAATGCAAAGGCTCTAGACGCAAATATTGGTGTGAGAGCTAATTCAATCAAGGAAACACTGCATGTTGGTGAAGGGCATATTGAAGAAGGATCAGCCGAGTGGTTCTTGTGGGAGAACAACTCCATTTGGCTCACTAACTTCACACACCATCAGGCTTCCACGCAGCTCTCAAGGAAACTCAGTTTTCACACTCTATGCTTAGTGCTCTTTGTGTGCCTAGGACTGATATGAAGCTTGGTCAGCATCCCACACAAACGAATGCTCCACATGCGGGTTTCACATGCCACCAACTCCACATTCACAGGCAACTTCAGCGCCACAGCCGTTTTCAGATAGCCCTCAATGCAAAGGCTCTAGACGCAAATATTGGTGTGAGAGCTAATTCAATCAAGGAAACACTGCATGTTGGTGAAGGGCATATTGAAGAAGGATCAGCCGAGTGGTTCTTGTGGGAGAACAACTCCATTTTGGCTCACTAACTTCACACACCATCAGGCTTCCAAGCAGCTCTCAAGGAAACTCGGTTTTCACACTCTATGCTTAGTGCTCTTTGAGTGCATTATCTAGGAATGAACCTGGTAGAGCATCCCACACAAACGAATGCTCCACATGCGGGTTTCACATGCCACCAACTCCACATTCACAGGCAACTTCAGCGCCACAGCCGTTTTCAGATAGCCCTCAATGCAAAGGCTCTAGACGCAAATATTGGTGTGAGAGCTAATTCAATCAAGGAAACACTGCATGTTGGTGAAGGGCATATTGAAGAAGGATCAGCCGAGTGGTTCTTGTGGGAGAACAACTCCATTTGGCTCACTAACTTCACACACCATCAGGCTTCCAAGCAGCTCTCAAGGAAACTCAGTTTTCACACTCTATGCTTAGTGCCCTTTGAGTGCATTATCTAGGAATGAACCTGGTAGAGCATCCCACACAAACGAATGTTCCACATGCGGGTTTCACATGGCAACAACTCCACATTCACAGGCAACTTCAGCGCCACAGCCGTTTTCAGATAGCCCTCAATGCAAAGGCTCTAGACGCAAATATTGGTGTGAGAGCTAATTCAATCAAGGAAACACTGCATGTTGGTGAAGGGCATATTGAAGAAGGATCAGCCGAGTGGATCTTGTGGGAGAACAACTCCATTTGGCTCACTAACTTCACACACCATCAGGCTTCCAAGCAGCTCTCAAGGAAACTCAGTTTTCACACTCTATGCTTAGTGCCCTTTGTATGGCTAGGACTGAAATGAACCTGGTAGAGCATCCCACGCAAACGAATGCTCCACATGCGGGTTTCACATGCCACCAACTCCACATTCACAGGCAACTTCAGCGCCACAGCCGTTTTCAGATAGCCCTCAATGCAAAGGCTCTAGACGCAAATATTGGTGTGAGAGCTAATTCAATCAAGGAAACACTGCATGTTGGTGAAGGGCATATTGAAGAAGGATCAGCCGAGTGGTTCTTGTGGGAGAACAACTCCATTTGGCTCACTAACTTCACACACCATCAGGCTTCCAAGCAGCTCTCAAGGAAACTCAGTTTTCACACTCTATGCTTAGTGCTCTTTGTGTGCCTAGGACTGATATGAAGCTTGGTCAGCATCCCACACAAACGAATGCTCCACATGCGGGTTTCACATGCCACCAACTCCACATTCACAGGCAACTTCAGCGCCACAGCCGTTTTCAGATAGCCCTCAATGCAAAGGCTCTAGACGCAAATATTGGTGTGAGAGCTAATTCAATCAAGGAAACACTGCATGTTGGTGAAGGGCATATTGAAGAAGGATCAGCCGAGTGGTTCTTGTGGGAGAACAACTCCATTTGGCTCACTAACTTCACACACCATCAGGCTTCCAAGCAGCTCTCAAGCAAACTCAGTTTTCACACTCTATGCTTAGTGCTCTTTGAGTGCATTATCTAGGAATGAACCTGGTAGAGCATCCCACACAAACGAATGCTCCACATCCGGGTTTCACATGCCACCAACTCCACATTCACAGGCAACTTCAGTGCCGCAGCCGTTTTCAGATAGCCCTGAATGCAAAGGCTCTAGACGCAAATATTGGTGTGAGAGCTAATTCAATCAAGGAAACACTGCATGTTGGTGAAGGGCATATTGAAGAAGGATCAGCCGAGTGGTTCTTGTGGGAGAACAACTCCATTTGGCTCACTAACTTCACACACCATCAGGCTTCCAAGCAGCTCTCAAGGAAACTCAGTTTTCACACTCTATGCTTAGTGCTCTTTGTGTGCCTAGGACTGAAATGAACCTGGTAGAGCATCCCACGCAAACGAATGCTCCACATGCGGGTTCACATGCCACCAACTCCACATTCACAGGCAACTTCAGCGCCACAGCCATTTTCAGATAGCCCTCAATGCAAAGGCTCTAGACGCAAATATTGGTGTGAGAGCTAATTCAATCAAGGAAACACTGCATGTTGGTGAAGGGCATATTGAAGAAGGATCAGCCGAGTGGTTCTTGTGGGAGAACAACTCCATTTGGCTCACTAACTTCACACACCATCAGGCTCCCAAGCAGCTCTCAAGGAAACTCAGTTTTCACACTCTATGCTTAGTGCACTTTGTATGGCTAGGACTGAAATGAACCTGGTAGAGCATCCCACACAAACGAATGCTCCACATGCGGGTTTCACATGCCACCAACTCCACATTCACAGGCAACTACAGGGCCACAGCCGTATTCAGATAGCCCTCAATGCAAAGGCTCTAGACGCAAATATTGGTGTGAGAGCTAATTCAATGAAGAAAACACTGCATGTTGGTGAAGGGCATATTGAAGAAGGATCAGCCGAGTGGTTCTTGTGGGAGAACAACTCCATTTGGCTCACTAACTTCACACACCATCAGGCTTCCAAGCAGCTCTCAAGGAAACTCAGTTTTCAAACTCTATGCTTAGTGCCCCTTTAGTGCATTATCTAGGAATGAACCTGGTAGAGCATCCCACACAAACGAATGCTCCACATGCGGGTTTCACATGCCACCAACTCCACATTCACAGGCAACTTCAGTGCCACAGCCGTTTTCAGATAGCCCTCAATGCAAAGGCTCTAGATGCAAATATTGGTGTGAGAGCTAATTCAATCAAGGAAACACTGCATGTTGGTGAAGGGCATATTGAAGAAGGATCAGCCGAGTGGTTCTTGTGGGAGAACAACTCCATTTGGCTCACTAACTTCACACACCATCAGGCTTCCAAGCAGCTCTCAAGGAAACTCAGTTTTCACACTCTATGTTTAGTGCCCTTTGAATGCATTATCTAGGAATGAACCTGATAGAGCATCCCACACAAACGAATGCTCCACATGCGGGTTTCACATGCCACCAACTCCACATTCACAGGCAACTTCAGCGCCTCAGCCGTTTTCAGATAGCCCTCAATGCAAAGGCTCTAGACGCAAATATTGGTGTGAGAGCTAATTCAATCAAGGAAACACTGCATGTTGGTGAAGGGCGTATTGAAGAAGGATCAGCCGAGTGGTTCTTGTGGGAGAACAACTCCATTTGGCTCACTAACTTCACACACCATCAGGCTTCCAAGCAGCTCTCAAGGAAACTCAATTTTCACACTCTATGCTTAGTGCTCTTTGTGTGCCTAGGACTGAAATGAAGCTTGGTCAGCATCCCACACAAACGAATGCTCCACATGCGGGTTTCACATGCCACCAACTCCACATTCACAGGCAACTTCAGCGCCACAGCCGTTTTCAGATAGCCCTCAATGCAAAGGCTCTAGACGCAAATATTGGTGTGAGAGCTAATTCAATCAAGGAAACACTGCATGTTGGTGAAGGGCATATTGAAGAAGGATCAGCCGAGTGGTTCTTGTGGGAGAACAACTCCATTTGGCTCACTAACTTCACACACCATCAGGCTTCCAAGCAGCTCTCAAGGAAACTCAGTTTTCACACTCTATGCTTAGTGCCCTTTGAGTGCATTATCTAGGAATGAACCTGGTAGAGCATCCCACACAAACGAATGCTCGACCTGCCTGTTTCACATGCCACCAACTCCACATTCACAGGCAACTTCAGCGCCACAGCCGTTTTCAGATAGCCCTCAATGCAAAGGCTCTAGACGCAAATATTGGTGTGAGAGCTAATTCAATCAAGGAAACACTGCATTTTGGTGAAGGGCATATTGAAGAAGGATCAGCCGAGTGGTTCTTGTGGGAGAACAACTCCATTTGGCTCACTAACTTCACACACCATCAGGCTTCCAAGCAGCTCTCAAGGAAACTCAGTTTTCACACTCTATGCTTAGTGCCCTTTGAGTGCATTATCTAGGAATGAACCTAGTAGAGCATCCCACACAAACGAATGCTCCACATGCGGGTTTCACATGCCACCAACTCCACATTCACAGGCAACTTCAGCGCCACAGCCGTTTTCAGATAGCCCTCAATGCAAAGGCTCTAGACGCAAATATTGGTGTGAGAGCTAATTCAATCAAGGAAACACTGCATGTTGGTGAAGAGCATATTGAAGAAGGATCAGCCGAGTGGTTCTTGTGGGAGAACAACTCCATTTGGCTCACTAACTTCACACACCATCAGGCTTCCAAGCAGCTCTCAAGGAAACTCTGTTTTCACACTCTATGCTTAGTGCCCTTTGAGTGCATTATCTAGGAATGAACCTGGTAGAGCATCCCACACAAACGAATGCTCGACCTGCGGGTTTCACATGCCACCAACTCCACATTCACAGGCAACTTCAGCGCCACAGCCGTTTTCAGATAGCCCTCAATGCAAAGGCTCTAGACGCAAATATTGGTGTGAGAGCTAATTCAATCAAGGAAACACTGCATGTTGGTGAAGGGCATATTGAAGAAGGATCAGCCGAGTGGTTCTTGTGGGAGAACAACTCCATTTGGCTCACTAACTTCACACACCATCAGGCTTCCAAGCAGCTCTCAAGGAAACTCAGTTTTCACACTCTATGCTTATTGCCCTTTTAGTGCATTATCTAGGAATGAACCTGGTAGAGCATTCCACACAAACGAATGCTCCACATGCGAGTTTCACATGCCACCAACTCCACATTCACAGGCAACTTCAGCGCCACAGCCGTTTTCAGATAGCCCTCAATGCAAAGGCTCTAGACGCAAATATTGGTGTGAGAGCTAATTCAATCAAGGAAACACTGCATGTTGGTGAAGGGCATATTGAAGAAGGATCAGCCGAGTGGTTCTTGTGGGAGAACAACTCCATTTGGCTCACTAACTTCACACACCATCAGGCTTCCAAGCAGCTCTCAAGGAAACTCAGTTTTCACACTCTATGCTTATTGCCCTTTTAGTGCATTATCTAGGAATGAACCTGGTAGAGCATTCCACACAAACGAATGCTCCACATGCGGGTTTCACATGCCACCAACTCCACATTCACAGGCAACTTCAGCGCCACAGCCGTTTTCAGATAGCCCTCAATGCAAAGGTTCTAGACGCAAATATTGGTGTGAGAGCTAATTCAATCAAGGAAACACTGCATGTTGGTGAAGGGCATATTGAAGAAGGATCAGCCGAGTGGTTCTTGTGGGAGAACAACTCCATTTGGCTCACTAACTTCACACACCATCAGGCTTCCAAGCAGCTCTCAAGGAAACTCAGTTTTCACACTCTATGCTTAGTGCCCTTTGAGTGCCTAGGACTGAAATGAAGCTTGGAGAGCATCCCACACAAACGAATGCTCCACATGCGGGTTTCACATGCCACCAACTCCACATTCACAGGCAATTTTAACGCCACAGCCGTTTTCAGATAGCCCTCAATGCAAAGGCTCTAGACGCAAATATTGGTGTGAGAGCTAATTCAATCAAGGAAACACTGCATGTTGGTGAAGCGCATATTGAAGAAGGATCAGCCGAGTGGTTCTTGTGGGAGAACAACTCCATTTGGCTCACTAACTTCACACACCATCAGGCTTCCAAGCAGCTCTCAAGGAAACTCAGTTTTCACACTCTATGCTTAGTGCCCTTTGAGTGCATTATCTAGGAATGAACCTGGTAGAGCATCCCACACAAACGAATGCTCGACATGCGGGTTTCACATGCCAACAACTCCACATTCACAGGCAACTTCAGCGCCACAGCCTTTTTCAGATAGCCATCAATGCAAAGGCTCTAGACGCAAATATTGGTGTGAGAGCTAATTCAATCAAGGAAACACTGCATGTTGGTGAAGGGCATATTGAAGAAGGATCAGCCGAGTGGTTCTTGTGGGAGAACAACTCCATTTGGCTCACTAACTTCACACACCATCAGGATTAACAGCAGCTCTCAAGGAAACTCAGTTTTCACACTCTATGCTTAGTGCCCTTTGTATGGCTAGGACTGAAATGAACCTGGTAGAGCATCCCACACAAACGAATGCTCCACATGCGGGTTTCACATGCCACCAACTCCACATTCACAGGCAACTTCAGCGCCACAGCCGTTTTCAGATAGCCCTCAATGCAAAGGCTCTAGACGCAAATATTGGTGTGAGAGCTAATTCAATCAAGGAAACACTGCATGTTGGTGAAGGGCATATTGAAGAAGGATCAGCCGAGTGGTTCTTGTGGGAGAACAACTCCATTTGGCTCACTAACTTCACACACCATCAGGCTTCCACGCAGCTCTCAAGGAAACTCAGTTTTCACACTCTATGCTTAGTGCTCTTTGTGTGCCTAGGACTGATATGAAGCTTGGTCAGCATCCCACACAAACGAATGCTCCACATGCGGGTTTCACATGCCACCAACTCCACATTCACAGGCAACTTCAGCGCCACAGCCGTTTTCAGATAGCCCTCAATGCAAAGGCTCTAGACGCAAATATTGGTGTGAGAGCTAATTCAATCAAGGAAACACTGCATGTTGGTGAAGGGCATATTGAAGAAGGATCAGCCGAGTGGTTCTTGTGGGAGAACAACTCCATTTGGCTCACTAACTTCACACACCATCAGGCTTCCAAGCAGCTCTCAAGGAAACTCGGTTTTCACACTCTATGCTTAGTGCTCTTTGAGTGCATTATCTAGGAATGAACCTGGTAGAGCATCCCACACAAACGAATGCTCCACATGCGGGTTTCACATGCCACCAACTCCACATTCACAGGCAACTTCAGCGCCACAGCCGTTTTCAGATAGCCCTCAATGCAAAGGCTCTAGACGCAAATATTGGTGTGAGAGCTAATTCAATCAAGGAAACACTGCATGTTGGTGAAGGGCATATTGAAGAAGGATCAGCCGAGTGGTTCTTGTGGGAGAACAACTCCATTTGGCTCACTAACTTCACACACCATCAGGCTTCCAAGCAGCTCTCAAGGAAACTCAGTTTTCACACTCTATGCTTAGTGCCCTTTGAGTGCATTATCTAGGAATGAACCTGGTAGAGCATCCCACACAAACGAATGCTCGACATGCGGGTTTCACATGGCAACAACTCCACATTCACAGGCAACTTCAGCGCCACAGCCGTTTTCAGATAGCCGTCAATGCAAAGGCTCTAGACGCAAATATTGGTGTGAGAGCTAATTCAATCAAGGAAACACTGCATGTTGGTGAAGGGCATATTGAAGAAGGATCAGCCGAGTGGATCTTGTGGGAGAACAACTCCATTTGGCTCACTAACTTCACACACCATCAGGCTTCCAAGCAGCTCTCAAGGAAACTCAGTTTTCACACTCTATGCTTAGTGCCCTTTGTATGGCTAGGACTGAAATGAACCTGGTAGAGCATCCCACGCAAACGAATGCTCCACATGCGGGTTTCACATGCCACCAACTCCACATTCACAGGCAACTTCAGCGCCACAGCCGTTTTCAGATAGCCCTCAATGCAAAGGCTCTAGACGCAAATATTGGTGTGAGAGCTAATTCAATCAAGGAAACACTGCATGTTGGTGAAGGGCATATTGAAGAAGGATCAGCCGAGTGGTTCTTGTGGGAGAACAACTCCATTTGGCTCACTAACTTCACACACCATCAGGCTTCCAAGCAGCTCTCAAGGAAACTCAGTTTTCACACTCTATGCTTAGTGCTCTTTGTGTGCCTAGGACTGATATGAAGCTTGGTCAGCATCCCACACAAACGAGTGCTCCACATGCGGGTTTCACATGCCACCAACTCCACATTCACAGGCAACTTCAGCGCCACAGCCGTTTTCAGATAGCCCTCAATGCAAAGGCTCTAGACGCAAATATTGGTGTGAGAGCTAATTCAATCAAGGAAACACTGCATGTTGGTGAAGGGCATATTGAAGAAGGATCAGCCGAGTGGTTCTTGTGGGAGAACAACTCCATTTGGCTCACTAACTTCACACACCATCAGGCTTCCAAGCAGCTCTCAAGGAAACTCAGTTTTCACACTCTATGCTTAGTGCCCTTTGAGTGCATTATCTAGGAATGAACCTGGTAGAGCATCCCACACAAACGAATGCTCGACATGCGGGTTTCACATGGCAACAACTCCACATTCACAGGCAACTTCAGCGCCACAGCCGTTTTCAGATAGCCGTCAATGCAAAGGCTCTAGACGCAAATATTGGTGTGAGAGCTAATTCAATCAAGGAAACACTGCATGTTGGTGAAGGGCATATTGAAGAAGGATCAGCCGAGTGGATCTTGTGGGAGAACAACTCCATTTGGCTCACTAACTTCACACACCATCAGGCTTCCAAGCAGCTCTCAAGGAAACTCAGTTTTCACACTCTATGCTTAGTGCCCTTTGTATGGCTAGGACTGAAATGAACCTGGTAGAGCATCCCACGCAAACGAATGCTCCACATGCGGGTTTCACATGCCACCAACTCCACATTCACAGGCAACTTCAGCGCCACAGCCGTTTTCAGATAGCCCTCAATGCAAAGGCTCTAGACGCAAATATTGGTGTGAGAGCTAATTCAATCAAGGAAACACTGCATGTTGGTGAAGGGCATATTGAAGAAGGATCAGCCGAGTGGTTCTTGTGGGAGAACAACTCCATTTGGCTCACTAACTTCACACACCATCAGGCTTCCAAGCAGCTCTCAAGGAAACTCAGTTTTCACACTCTATGCTTAGTGCTCTTTGTGTGCCTAGGACTGATATGAAGCTTGGTCAGCATCCCACACAAACGAATGCTCCACATGCGGGTTTCACATGCCACCAACTCCACATTCACAGGCAACTTCAGCGCCACAGCCGTTTTCAGATAGCCCTCAATGCAAAGGCTCTAGACGCAAATATTGGTGTGAGAGCTAATTCAATCAAGGAAACACTGCATGTTGGTGAAGGGCATATTGAAGAAGGATCAGCCGAGTGGTTCTTGTGGGAGAACAACTCCATTTGGCTCACTATCTTCACACACCATCAGGCTTCCAAGCAGCTCTCAAGGAAACTCAGTTTTCACACTCTATGCTTAGTGCCCTTTGAGTGCATTATCTTGGAATGAACCTGGTAGAGCATCCCACACAAACGAATGCTCCACATGCGGGTTTCACATTCCACCAACTCCACATTCACAGGCAACTTCAGCGCCACAGCCGTTTTCAGATAGCCCTCAATGCAAAGGCTCTAGACGCAAATATTGGTGTGAGAGCTAATTCAATCAAGGAAACGCTGCATGTTGGTGAAGGGCATATTGAAGAAGGATCAGCCGAGTGGTTCTTGTGGGAGAACAACTCCATTTGGCTCACTAATTTCACACACCATCAGGCTTCCAAGCAGCTCTCAAGTAAACTCAGTTTTCACACTCTATGCTTAGTGCTCTTTGTATGGCTAGGACTGAAATGAAGCTTGGTCAGCATCCCACACAAACGAATGCTCCACATGCGGGTTTCACATGCCACCAACTCCACATTCACAGGCAACTTCAGCGCCACAGCCGTTTTCAGATAGCCCTCAATGCAAAGGCTCTAGACGCAAATATTGGTGTGAGAGCTAATTCAATCAAGGAAACACTGCATGTTGGTGAAGGGCATATTGAAGAAGGATCAGCCGAGTGGTTCTTGTGGGAGAACAACTCCATTTGGCTCACTAACTTCACACACCATCAGGCTTCCAAGCAGCTCTCAAGGAAACTCAGTTTTCACACTCTATGCTTAGTGCTCTTTGTATGGCTAGGACTGAAATGAACCTGGTAGAGCATCCCACACAAACGAATGCTCCACATGCGGGTTTCACATGCCACCAGCTCCACATTCACAGGCAACTTCAGCGCCACAGCCGTTTTCAGATAGCCCTCAATGCAAAGGCTCTAGACGCAAATATTGGTGTGAGAGCTAATTCAATCAAGGAAACACTGCATGTTGGTGAAGGGCATATTGAAGAAGGATCAGCCGAGTGGTTCTTGTGGGAGAACAACTCCATTTGGCTCACTAACTTCACACACCATCAGGCTTCCAAGCAGCTCTCAAGCAAACTCAGTTTTCACACTCTATGCTTAGTGCTCTTTGAGTGCATTATCTAGGAATGAACCTGGTAGAGCATCCCACACAAACGAATGCTCCACATCCGGGTTTCACATGCCACCAACTCCACATTCACAGGCAACTTCAGCGCCACAGCCGTTTTCAGATAGCCCTGAATGCAAAGGCTCTAGACGCAAATATTGGTGTGAGAGCTAATTCAATCAAGGAAACACTGCATGTTGGTGAAGGGCATATTGAAGAAGGATCAGCCGAGTGGTTCTTGTGGGAGAACAACTCCATTTGGCTCACTAACTTCACACACCATTAGGCTTCCAAGCAGCTCTCAAGGAAACTCAGTTTTCACACTCTATGCTTAGTGCCCTTTGTATGGCTAGGACTGAAATGAACCTGGTAGAGCATCCCACACAAACAAATGCTCCACATGCGGGTTTCACATGCCACCAACTCCACATTCACAGGCAACTTCAGCGCCACAGCCGTTTTCAGATAGCCCTCAATGCAAAGGCTCTAGACGCAAATATTGGTGTGAGAGCTAATTCAATCAAGGAAACACTGCATGTTGGTGAAGGGCATATTGAAGAAGGATCAGCCGAGTGGTTCTTGTGGGAGAACAACTCCATTTGGCTCACTAACTTCACACACCATCAGGCTTCCAAGCAGCTCTCAAGGAAACTCAGTTTTCACACTCTATGCTTAGTGCTCTTTGAGTGCATTATCTGGGAATGAACCTGGTAGAGCGTCGAACACAAATGATGCTCCACATGCGGGTTTCACATGCCACCAACTCCACATTCACAGGCAACTTCAGCGCCACAGCCGTTTTCAGATAGCCCTCAATGCAAAGGCTCTAGACGCAAATATTGGTGTGAGAGCTAATTCAATCAAGGAAACACTGCATGTTGGTGAAGGGCATATTGAAGAAGGATCAGCCGAGTGGTTCTTGTGGGAGAACAACTCCATTTGGCTCACTAACTTCACACACCATCAGGCTTCCAAGCAGCTCTCAAGGAAACTCAGTTTTCACACTCTATGCTTAGTGCTCTTTGTGTGCCTAGGACTGAAATGAAGCTTGGTCAGCATCCCACACAAACGAATGCTCCACATGCGGGTTTCACATGCCACCAACTCCACATTCACAGGCAACTTCAGCGCCACAGCCGTTTTCAGATAGCCCTCAATGCAAAGGCTCTAGACGCAAATATTGGTGTGAGAGCTAAATCAATCAAGGAAACACTGCATGTTGGTGAAGGGCATATTGAAGAAGGATCAGCCGAGTGGTTCTTGTGGGAGAACAACTCCATTTGGCTCACTAACTTCACACACCATTAGGCTTCCAAGCAGCTCTCAAGGAAACTCAGTTTTCACACTCTATGCTTAGTGCACTTTGTATGGCTAGGACTGAAATGAACCTGGTAGAGCATCCCACACAAACGAATGCTCCACATGCGGGTTTCACATGCCACCAACTCCACATTCACAGGCAACTTCAGCGCCACAGCCGTTTTCAGATAGCCCTCAATGGAAAGGCTCTAGACGCAAATATTGGTGTGAGAGCTAATTCAATCAAGGAAACACTGCATGTTGGTGAAGGGCATATTGAAGAAGGATCAGCCGAGTGGTTCTTGTGGGAGAACAACTCCATTTGGCTCACTAACTTCACACACCATCAGGCTTCCAAGCAGCTCTCAAGGAAACTCAGTTTTCACACTCTATGCTTAGTGCTCTTTGAGTGCATTATCTAGGAATGAACCTGGTAGAGCATCCCACACAAACGAATGCTCCACATGCGGGTTTCACATACCACCAACTCCACATTCACAGGCAACTTCAGCGCCACAGCCGTTTTCAGATAGCCCTCAATGCAAAGGCTCTAGACGCAAATATTGGTGTGAGAGCTAATTCAATCAAGGAAACACTGCATGTTGGTGAAGGGCATATTGAAGAAGGATCAGCCGAGTGGTTCTTGTGGGAGAACAACTCCATTTGGCTCACTAACTTCACACACCATCAGGCTTCCAAGCAGCTCTCAAGGAAACTCAGTTTTCACACTCTATGCTTAGTGCACTTTGTATGGCTAGGACTGAAATGAACCTGGTAGAGCATCCCACACAAACGAATGCTCCACATGCGGGTTTAACATGCCACCAACTCCACATTCACAGGCAACTTCAGCGCCACAGCCGTTTTCAGATAGCCCTCAATGCAAAGGCTCTAGACGCAAATATTGGTGTGAGAGCTAATTCAATCAAGGAAACACTGCATGTTGGTGAAGGGCATATTGAAGAAGGATCAGCCGAGTGGTTCTTGTGGGAGAACAACTCCATTTGGCTCACTAACTTCACACACCATCAGGCTTCCAAGCAGCTCTCAAGGAAACTCAGTTTTCACACTCTACGCTTAGTGCCCTTTGAGTGCATTATCTAGGAATGAACCTGGTAGAGCATCCCACACAAACGAATGCTCCACATGCGGGTTTAACATGCCACCAACTCCACATTCACAGGCAACTTCAGCGCCACAGCCGTTTTCAGATAGCCCTCAATGCAAAGGCTCTAGACGCAAATATTGGTGTGAGAGCTAATTCAATCAAGGAAACACTGCATGTTGGTGAAGGGCATATTGAAGAAGGATCAGCCGAGTGGTTCTTGTGGGAGAACAACTCCATTTGGCTAACTAACTTCACACACCATCAGGCTTCCAAGCAGCTCTCAAGGAAACTCAGTTTTCACACTCTATGCTTAGTGCCCTTTGTATGGCTAGGACTGAAATGAACCTGGTAGAGCATCCCACACAAACGAATGCTCCACATGCGGGTTTCACATGCCACCAACTCCACATTCACAGGCAACTTCAGCGCCACAGCCGTTTTCAGATAGCCCTCAATGCAAAGGCTCTAGACGCAAATATTGGTGTGAGAGCTAATTCAATCAAGGAAACACTGCATGTTGGTGAAGGGCATATTGAAGAAGGATCAGCCGAGTGGTTCTTGTGGGAGAACAACTCCATTTGGCTCACTAACTTCACACACCATCAGGCTTCCAAGCAGCTCTCAAGGAAACTCAGTTTTCACACTCTATGCTTAGTGCCCTTTGTATGGCTAGGACTGAAATGAACCTGGTAGAGATTCCCACACAAACGAATGCTCCACATGCGGGTTTCACATGCCACCAACTCCACATTCACAGGCAACTTCAGCGCCACAGCCGTTTTCAGATAGCCCTCAATGCAAAGGCTCTAGACGCAAATATTGGTGTGAGAGCTAATTCAATCAAGGAAACACTGCATGTTGGTGAAGGGCATATTGAAGAAGGATCAGCCGAGTGGTTCTTGTGGGAGAACAACTCCATTTGGCTCACTAACTTCACACACCATCAGGCTTCCAAGCAGCTCTCAAGGAAACTCAGTTTTCACACTCTATGCTTAGTGCTCTTTGTGTGCCTAGGACTGAAATGAAGCTTGGTCAGCATCCCACACAAACGAATGCTCCACATGCGGGTTTCACATGCCACCAACTCCACATTCACAGGCAACTTCAGCGCCACAGCCGTTTTCAGATAGCCCTCAATGCAAAGGCTCTAGACGCAAATATTGGTGTGAGAGCTAAATCAATCAAGGAAACACTGCATGTTGGTGAAGGGCATATTGAAGAAGGATCAGCCGAGTGGTTCTTGTGGGAGAACAACTCCATTTGGCTCACTAACTTCACACACCATTAGGCTTCCAAGCAGCTCTCAAGGAAACTCAGTTTTCACACTCTATGCTTAGTGCACTTTGTATGGCTAGGACTGAAATGAACCTGGTAGAGCATCCCACACAAACGAATGCTCCACATGCGGGTTTCACATGCCACCAACTCCACATTCACAGGCAACTTCAGCGCCACAGCCGTTTTCAGATAGCCCTCAATGCAAAGGCTCTAGACGCAAATATTGGTGTGAGAGCTAATTCAATCAAGGAAACACTGCATGTTGGTGAAGGGCATATTGAAGAAGGATCAGCCGAGTGGTTCTTGTGGGAGAACAACTCCATTTGGCTCACTAACTTCACACACCATCAGGCTTCCAAGCAGCTCTCAAGGAAACTCAGTTTTCACACTCTATGCTTAGTGCTCTTTGTATGGCTAGGACTGAAATGAAGCTTGGTCAGCATCCCACACAAACGAATGCTCCACATGCGGGTTTCACATGCCACCAACTCCACATTCACAGGCAACTTCAGCGCCACAGCCGTTTTCAGATAGCCCTCAATGCAAAGGCTCTAGACGCAAATATTGGTGTGAGAACTAATTCAATCAAGGAAACACTGCACGTTGGTGAAGGGCATATTGAAGAAGGATCAGCCGAGTGGTTCTTGTGGGAGAACAACTCCATTTGGCTCACTAACTTCACACACCATCAGGCTTCCAAGCAGCTCTCAAGGAAACTCAGTTTTCACACTCTATGCTTAGTGCTCTTTGTATGGCTAGGACTGAAATGAACCTGGTAGAGCATCCCACACAAACGAATGCTCCACATGCGGGTTTCACATGCCACCAACTCCACATTCACAGGCAACTTCAGCGCCACAGCCGTTTTCAGATAGCCCTCAATGCAAAGGCTCTAGACGCAAATATTGGTGTGAGAGCTAATTCAATCAAGGAAACACTGCATGTTGGTGAAGGGCATATGGAAGAAGGATCAGCCGAGTGGTTCTTGTGGGAGAACAACTCCATTTGGCTCACTAACTTCACACACCATCAGTCTTCCAAGCAGCTCTCAAGGAAACTCAGTTTTCACACTCTATCCTTAGTGCACTTTGTATGGCTAGGACTGAAATGAACCTGGTAGAGCATCCCACACAAACGAATGCTCCACATGCGGGTTTCACATGCCACCAACTCCACATTCACAGGCAACTTCAGCGCCACAGCCGTTTTCAGATAGCCCTCAATGCAAAGGCTCTAGACGCAAATATTGGTGTGAGAGCTAATTCAATCAAGGAAACACTGCATGTTGGTGAAGGGCATATTGAAGAAGGATCAGCCGAGTGGTTCTTGTGGGAGAACAACTCCATTTGGCTCACTAACTTCACACACCATCAGGCTTCCAAGCAGCTCTCAAGGAAACTCAGTTTTCACACTCTACGCTTAGTGCCCTTCGAGTGCATTATCTAGGAATGAACCTGGTAGAGCATCCCACACAAACGAATGCTCCACATGCGGGTTTCACATGCCACCAACTCCACATTCACAGGCAACTTCAGCGCCACAGCCGTTTTCAGATAGCCCTGAATGCAAAGGCTCTAGACGTAAATATTGGTGTGAGAGCTAATTCAATCAAGGAAACACTGCATGTTGGTGAAGGGCATATTGAAGAAGGATCAGCCGAGTGGTTCTTGTGGGAGAACAACTCCATTTGGCTCACTAACTTCACACACCATCAGGCTTCCAAGCAGCTCTCAAGGAAACTCACTTTTCACACTCTATGCTTAGTGCACTTTGTATGGCTAGGACTGAAATGAACATGGTAGAGCATCCCACACAAACAAATGCTCCACATGCGGGTTTCACATGCCACCAACTCCACATTCACAGGCAACTTCAGCGCCACAGCCGTTTTCAGATAGCCCTGAATGCAAAGGCTCTAGACACAAATATTGGTGTGAGAGCTAATTCAATCAAGGAAACACTGCATGTTGGTGAAGGGCATATTGAAGAAGGATCAGCCGAGTGGTTCTTGTGGGAGAACAACTCCATTTGGCTCACTAACTTCACACACCATCAGGCTTCCAAGCAGCTCTCAAGGAAACTCAGTTTTCACACTCTATGCTTAGTGCCCTTTCTTTGGCTAGGACTGAAATGAACCTGGTAGAGATTCCCACACAAACGAATGCTCCACATGCGGGTTTCACATGCCACCAACTCCACATTCACAGGCAACTTCAGCGCCACAGCCGTTTTCAGATAGCCCTCAATGCAAAGGCTCTAGACGCAAATATTGGTGTGAGAGCTAATTCAATCAAGGAAACACTGCATGTTGGTGAAGGGCATATTGAAGAAGGATCAGCCGAGTGGTTCTTGTGGGAGAACAACTCCATTTGGCTCACTAACTTCACACACCATCAGGCTTCCAAGCAGCTCTCAAGGAAACTCAGTTTTCACACTCTATGCTTAGTGCTCTTTGTGTGCCTAGGACTGAAATGAAGCTTGGTCAGCATCCCACACAAACGAATGCTCCACATGCGGGTTTCACATGCCACCAACTCCACATTCACAGGCAACTTCAGCGCCACAGCCGTTTTCAGATAGCCCTCAATGCAAAGGCTCTAGACGCAAATATTGGTGTGAGAACTAATTCAATCAAGGAAACACTGCACGTTGGTGAAGGGCATATTGAAGAAGGATCAGCCGAGTGGTTCTTGTGGGAGAACAACTCCATTTGGCTCACTAACTTCACACACCATCAGGCTTCCAAGCAGCTCTCAAGGAAACTCAGTTTTCACACTCTATGCTTAGTGCTCTTTGTATGGCTAGGACTGAAATGAACCTGGTAGAGCATCCCACACAAACGAATGCTCCACATGCGGGTTTCACATGCCACCAACTCCACATTCACAGGCAACTTCAGCGCCACAGCCGTTTTCAGATAGCCCTCAATGCAAAGGCTCTAGACGCAAATATTGGTGTGAGAGCTAATTCAATCAAGGAAACACTGCATGTTGGTGAAGGGCATATGGAAGAAGGATCAGCCGAGTGGTTCTTGTGGGAGAACAACTCCATTTGGCTCACTAACTTCACACACCATCAGTCTTCCAAGCAGCTCTCAAGGAAACTCAGTTTTCACACTCTATCCTTAGTGCACTTTGTATGGCTAGGACTGAAATGAACCTGGTAGAGCATCCCACACAAACGAATGCTCCACATGCGGGTTTCACATGCCACCAACTCCACATTCACAGGCAACTTCAGCGCCACAGCCGTTTTCAGATAGCCCTCAATGCAAAGGCTCTAGACGCAAATATTGGTGTGAGAGCTAATTCAATCAAGGAAACACTGCATGTTGGTGAAGGGCATATTGAAGAAGGATCAGCCGAGTGGTTCTTGTGGGAGAACAACTCCATTTGGCTCACTAACTTCACACACCATCAGGCTTCCAAGCAGCTCTCAAGGAAACTCAGTTTTCACACTCTACGCTTAGTGCCCTTCGAGTGCATTATCTAGGAATGAACCTGGTAGAGCATCCCACACAAACGAATGCTCCACATGCGGGTTTCACATGCCACCAACTCCACATTCACAGGCAACTTCAGCGCCACAGCCGTTTTCAGATAGCCCTGAATGCAAAGGCTCTAGACGTAAATATTGGTGTGAGAGCTAATTCAATCAAGGAAACACTGCATGTTGGTGAAGGGCATATTGAAGAAGTATCAGCCGAGTGGTTCTTGTGGGAGAACAACTCCATTTGGCTAACTAACTTCACACACCATCAGGCTTCCAAGCAGCTCTCAAGGAAACTCACTTTTCACACTCTATGCTTAGTGCACTTTGTATGGCTAGGACTGAAATGAACATGGTAGAGCATCCCACACAAACGAATGCTCCACATGCGGGTTTCACATGCCACCAACTCCACATTCACAGGCAACTTCAGCGCCACAGCCGTTTTCAGATAGCCCTGAATGCAAAGGCTCTAGACACAAATATTGGTGTGAGAGCTAATTCAATCAAGGAAACACTGCATGTTGGTGAAGGGCATATTGAAGAAGGATCAGCCGAGTGGTTCTTGAGGGAGAACAACTCCATTTGGCTCACTAACTTCACACACCATCAGGCTTCCAAGCAGCTCTCAAGGAAACTCAGTTTTCACACTCTATGCTTAGTGCCCTTTCTTTGGCTAGGACTGAAATGAACATGGTAGAGATTCCCACACAAACGAATGCTCCACATGCGGGTTTCACATGCCACCAACTCCACATTCACAGGCAACTTCAGCGCCACAGCCGTTTTCAGATAGCCCTCAATGCAAAGGCTCTAGACGCAAATATTGGTGTGAGAGCTAATTCAATCAAGGAAACACTGCATGTTGGTGAAGGGCATATTGAAGAAGGATCAGCCGAGTGGTTCTTGTGGGAGAACAACTCCATTTGGCTCACTAACTTCACACACCATCAGGCTTCCAAGCAGCTCTCAAGGAAACTCAGTTTTCACACTCTATGCTTAGTGCTCTTTGTGTGCCTAGGACTGAAATGAAGCTTGGTCAGCATCCCACACAAACGAATGCTCCACATGCGGGTTTCACATGCCACCAACTCCACATTCACAGGCAACTTCAGCGCCACAGCCGTTTTCAGATAGCCCTCAATGCAAAGGCTCTAGACGCAAATATTGGTGTGAGAGCTAAATCAATCAAGGAAACACTGCATGTTGGTGAAGGGCATATTGAAGAAGGCTCAGCCGAGTGGTTCTTGCTGGAGAACAACTCCATTTGGCTCACTAACTTCACACACCATTAGGCTTCCAAGCAGCTCTCAAGGAAACTCAGTTTTCACACTCTATGCTTAGTGCACTTTGTATGGCTAGGACTGAAATGAACCTGGTAGAGCATCCCACACAAACGAATGCTCCACATGCGGGTTTCACATGCCACCAACTCCACATTCACAGGCAACTTCAGCGCCACAGCCGTTTTCAGATAGCCCTCAATGCAAAGGCTCTAGACGCAAATATTGGTGTGAGAGCTAATTCAATCAAGGAAACACTGCATGTTGGTGAAGGGCATATTGAAGAAGGATCAGCCGAGTGGTTCTTGTGGGAGAACAACTCCATTTGGCTCACTAACTTCACACACCATCAGGCTTCCAAGCAGCTCTCAAGGAAACTCAGTTTTCACACTCTATGCTTAGTGCTCTTTGAGTGCATTATCAAGGAATGAACCTGGTAGAGCGTCGAACACAAATGATGCTCCACATGCGGGTTTCACATGCCACCAACTCCACATTCACAGGCAACTTCAGCGCCACAGCCGTTTTCAGATAGCCCTCAATGCAAAGGCTCTAGACGCAAATATTGGTGTGAGAACTAATTCAATCAAGGAAACACTGCATGTTGGTGAAGGGCATATTGAAGAAGGATCAGCCGAGTGGTTCTTGTGGGAGAACAACTCCATTTGGCTCACTAACTTCACACACCATCAGGCTTCCAAGCAGCTCTCAAGGAAACTCAGTTTTCACACTCTAGGCTTAGTGCCCTTTGTATGGCTAGGACTGAAATGAACCTGGTAGAGCATCCCACACAAACGAATGCTCCACATGCGGGTTTCACATGCCACCAGCTCCACATTCACAGGCAACTTCAGCGCCACAGCCGTTTTCAGATAGCCCTCAATGCAAAGGCTCTAGACGCAAATATTGGTGTGAGAGCTAATTCAATCAAGGAAACACTGCATGTTGGTGAAGGGCATATTGAAGAAGGATCAGCCGAGTGGTTCTTGTGGGAGAACAACTCCATTTGGCTCACTAACTTCACACACCATCAGGCTTCCAAGCAGCTCTCAAGGAAACTCAGTTTTCACACTCTATGCTTAGTGCTCTTTGTATGGCTAGGACTGAAATGAACCTGGTAGAGCGTCCCACACAAACGAATGCTCCACATGCGGGTTTCACATGCCACCAACTCCACATTCACAGGCAACTTCAGCGCCACAGCCGTTTTCAGATAGCCCTCAATGCAAAGGCTCTAGACGCAAATATTGGTGTGAGAGCTAATTCAATCAAGGAAACACTGCATGTTGGTGAAGGGCATATTGAAGAAGGATCAGCCGAGTGGTTCTTGTGGGAGAACAACTCCATTTGGCTCACTAACTTCACACACCATCAGGCTTCCAAGCAGCTGTCAAGGAAACTCAGTTTTCACACTCTACGCTTAGTGCCCTTTGAGTGCATTATCTAGGAATGAACCTGGTAGAGCATCCCACACAAACGAATGCTCCACATGCGGGTTTCACATGCCACCAACTCCACATTCACAGGCAACTTCAGCGCCACAGCCGTTTTCAGATAGCCCTGAATGCAAAGGCTCTAGACGCAAATATTGGTGTGAGAGCTAATTCAATCAAGGAAACACTGCATGTTGGTGAAGGGCATATTGAAGAAGGATCAGCCGAGTGGTTCTTGTGGGAGAACAACTCCATTTGGCTAACTAACTTCACACACCATCAGGCTTCCAAGCAGCTCTCAAGGAAACTCAGTTTTCACACTCTATGCTTAGTGCCCTTTGTATGGCTAGGACTGAAATGAACATGGTAGAGCATCCCACACAAACGAATGCTCCACATGCGGGTTTCACATGCCACCAACTCCACATTCACAGGCAACTTCAGCGCCACAGCCGTTTTCAGATAGCCCTGAATTCAAAGGCTCTAGACGCAAATATTGGTGTGAGAGCTAATTCAATCAAGGAAACACTGCATGTTGGTGAAGGGCATATTGAAGAAGGATCAGCCGAGTGGTTCTTGTGGGAGAACAACTCCATTTGGCTCACTAACTTCACACACCATCAGGCTTCCAAGCAGCTCTCAAGGAAACTCAGTTTTCACACTCTATGCTTAGTGCCCTTTGTATGGCTAGGACTGAAATGAACCTGGTAGAGATTCCCACACAAACGAATGCTCCACATGCGGGTTTCACATGCCACCAACTCCACATTCACAGGCAACTTCAGCGCCACAGCCGTTTTCAGATAGCCCTCAATGCAAAGGCTCTAGACGCAAATATTGGTGTGAGAGCTAATTCAATCAAGGAAACACTGCATGTTGGTGAAGGGCATATTGAAGAAGGATCAGCCGAGTGGTTCTTGTGGGAGAACAACTCCATTTGGCTCACTAGCTTCACACACCATCAGGCTTCCAAGCAGCTCTCAAGGAAACTCAGTTTTCACACTCTATGCTTAGTGCTCTTTGTGTGCCTAGGACTGAAATGAAGCTTGGTCAGCATCCCACACAAACGAATGCTCCACATGCGGGTTTCACATGCCACCAACTCCACATTCACAGGCAACTTCAGCGCCACAGCCGTTTTCAGATAGCCCTCAATGCAAAGGCTCTAGACGCAAATATTGGTGTGAGAGCTAAATCAATCAAGGAAACACTGCATGTTGGTGAAGGGCATATTGAAGAAGGCTCAGCCGAGTGGTTCTTGTGGGAGAACAACTCCATTTGGCTCACTAACTTCACACACCATTAGGCTTCCAAGCAGCTCTCAAGGAAACTCAGTTTTCACACTCTATGCTTAGTGCACTTTGTATGGCTAGGACTGAAATGAACCTGGTAGAGCATCCCACACAAACGAATGCTCCACATGCGGGTTTCACATGCCACCAACTCCACATTCACAGGCAACTTCAGCGCCACAGCCGTTTTCAGATAGCCCTCAATGCAAAGGCTCTAGATGCAAATATTGGTGTGAGAGCTAATTCAATCAAGGAAACACTGCATGTTGGTGAAGGGCATATTGAAGAAGGATCAGCCGAGTGGTTCTTGTGGGAGAACAACTCCATTTGGCTCACTAACTTCACACACCATCAGGCTTCCAAGCAGCTCTCAAGGAAACTCAGTTTTCACACTCTATGCTTAGTGCTCTTTGAGTGCATTATCAAGGAATGAACCTGGTAGAGCGTCGAACACAAATGATGCTCCACATGCGGGTTTCACATGCCACCAACTCCACATTCACAGGCAACTTCAGCGCCACAGCCGTTTTCAGATAGCCCTCAATGCAAAGGCTCTAGACGCAAATATTGGTGTGAGAACTAATTCAATCAAGGAAACACTGCATGTTGGTGAAGGGCATATTGAAGAAGGATCAGCCGAGTGGTTCTTGTGGGAGAACAACTCCATTTGGCTCACTAACTTCACACACCATCAGGCTTCCAAGCAGCTCTCAAGGAAACTCAGTTTTCACACTCTAGGCTTAGTGCCCTTTGTATGGCTAGGACTGAAATGAACCTGGTAGAGCATCCCACACAAACGAATGCTCCACATGCGGGTTTCACATGCCACCAGCTCCACATTCACAGGCAACTTCAGCGCCACAGCCGTTTTCAGATAGCCCTCAATGCAAAGGCTCTAGACTCAAATATTGGTGTGAGAGCTAATTCAATCAAGGAAACACTGCATGTTGGTGAAGGGCATATTGAAGAAGGATCAGCCGAGTGGTTCTTGTGGGAGAACAACTCCATTTGGCTCACTAACTTCACACACCATCAGGCTTCCAAGCAGCTCTCAAGGAAACTCAGTTTTCACACTCTATGCTTAGTGCTCTTTGTATGGCTAGGACTGAAATGAACCTGGTAGAGCGTCCCACACAAACGAATGCTCCACATGCGGGTTTCACATGCCACCAACTCCACATTCACAGGCAACTTCAGCGCCACAGCCGTTTTCAGATAGCCCTGAATGCAAAGGCTCTATACGCAAATATTGGTGTGAGAGCTAATTCAATCAAGGAAACACTGCATGTTGGTGAAGGGCATATTGAAGAAGGATCAGCCGAGTGGTTCTTGTGGGAGAACAACTCCATTTGGCTCACTAACTTCACACACCATCAGGCTTCCAAGCAGCTCTCAAGGAAACTCAGTTTTCACACTCTACGCTTAGTGCCCTTTGAGTGCATTATCTAGGAATGAACCTGGTAGAGCATCCCACACAAACGAATGCTCCACATGCGGGTTTCACATGCCACCAACTCCACATTCACAGGCAACTTCAGCGCCACAGCCGTTTTCAGATAGCCCTCAATGCAAAGGCTCTAGACGCAAATATTGGTGTGAGAGCTAATTCAATCAAGGAAACACTGCATGTTGGTGAAGGGCATATTGAAGAAGGATCAGCCGAGTGGTTCTTGTGGGAGAACAACTCCATTTGGCTAACTAACTTCACACACCATCAGGCTTCCAAGCAGCTCTCAAGGAAACTCAGTTTTCACACTCTATGCTTAGTGCCCTTTGTATGGCTAGGACTGAAATGAAGCTTGGTCAGCATCCCACACAAACGAATGCTCCACATGCGGGTTTCACATGCCACCAACTCCACATTCACAGGCAACTTCAGCGCCACAGCCGTTTTCAGTTAGCCCTCAATGCAAAGGCTCTAGACGCAAATATTGGTGTGAGAGCTAAATCAATCAAGGAAACACTGCATGTTGGTGAAGGGTATATTGAAGAAGGATCAGCCGAGTGGTTCTTGCTGGAGAACAACTCCATTTGGCTCACTAACTTCACACACCATTAGGCTTCCAAGCAGCTCTCAAGGAAACTCAGTTTTCACACTCTATGCTTAGTGCCCTTTGTATGGCTAGGACTGAAATGAACCTGGTAGAGCATCCCACACAAACGAATGCTCCACATGCGGGTTTCACATGCCACCAACTCCACATTCACAGGCAACTTCAGCGCCACAGCCGTTTTCAGATAGCCCTCAATGCAAAGGCTCTAGACGCAAATATTGGTGTGAGAGCTAATTCAATCAAGGAAACACTGCATGTTGGTGAAGGGCATATTGAAGAAGGATCAGCCGAGTGGTTCTTGTGGGAGAACAACTCCATTTGGCTCACTAACTTCACACACCATCAGGCTTCCAAGCAGCTCTCAAGGAAACTCAGTTTTCACACTCTATGCTTAGTGCACTTTGTATGGCTAGGACTGAAATGAAGCTTGGTCAGCATCCCACACAAACGAATGCTCCACATGCGGGTTTCACATGCCACCAACTCCACATTCACAGGCAACTTCAGCGCCACAGCCGTTTTCAGATAGCCCTCAATGCAAAGGCTCTAGACGCAAATATTGGTGTGAGAACTAATTCAATCAAGGAAACACTGCACGTTGGTGAAGGGCATATTGAAGAAGGATCAGCCGAGTGGTTCTTGTGGGAGAACAACTCCATTTGGCTCACTAACTTCACACACCATCAGGCTTCCAAGCAGCTCTCAAGGAAACTCAGTTTTCACACTCTATGCTTAGTGCTCTTTGTATGGCTAGGACTGAAATGAACCTGGTAGAGCATCCCACACAAACGAATGCTCCACATGCGGGTTTCACATGCCACCAACTCCACATTCACAGGCAACATCAGCGCCACAGCCGTTTTCAGATAGCCCTCAATGCAAAGGCTCTAGACGCAAATATTGGTGTGAGAGCTAATTCAATCAAGGAAACACTGCATGTTGGTGAAGGGCATATTGAAGAAGGATCAGCCGAGTGGTTCTTGTGGGAGAACAACTCCATTTGGCTCACTAACTTGACACACCATCAGGCTTCCAAGCAGCTCTCAAGGAAACTCAGTTTTCACACTCTATGCTTAGTGCTCTTTGAGTGCATTATCTAGGAATGAACCTGGTAGAGCGTCGAACACAAATGATGCTCCACATGCGGGTTTCACATGCCACCAACTCCACATTCACAGGCAACTTCAGCGCCACAGCCGTTTTCAGATAGCCCTCAATGCAAAGGCTCTAGACGCAAATATTGGTGTGAGAACTAATTCAATCAAGGAAACACTGCATGTTGGTGAAGGGCATATTGAAGAAGGATCAGCCGAGTGGTTTTTGTGGGAGAACAACTCCATTTGGCTCACTAACTTCACACACCATCAGGCTTCCAAGCAGCTCTCAAGGAAACTCAGTTTTCACACTCTACGCTTAGTGCCCTTTGAGTGCCTAGGACTGAAATGAACCTGGTAGAGCATCCCACACAAACGAATGCTCCACATGCGGGTTTCACATGCCACCAACTCCACATTCACAGGCAACTTCAGCGCCACAGCCGTTTTCAGATAGCCCTCAATGCAAAGGCTCTAGACGCAAATATTGGTGTGAGAGCTAATTCAATCAAGGAAACACTGCATGTTGGTGAAGGGCATATTGAAGAAGGATCAGCCGAGTGGTTCTTGTGGGAGAACAACTCCATTTGGCTCACTAACTTCACACACCATCAGGCTTCCAAGCAGCTCTCAAGGAAACTCAGTTTTCACACTCTATGCTTAGTGCCCTTTGTATGGCTAGGACTGAAATGAACCTGGTAGAGCATCCCACACAAACGAATGCTCCACATGCGGGTTTCACATGCCACCAGCTCCACATTCACAGGCAACTTCAGCGCCACAGCCGTTTTCAGATAGCCCTCAATGCAAAGGCTCTAGACGCAAATATTGGTGTGAGAGCTAATTCAATCAAGGAAACACTGCATGTTGGTGAAGGGCATATTGAAGAAGGATCAGCCGAGTGGTTCTTGTGGGAGAACAACTCCATTTGGCTCACTAACTTCACACACCATCAGGCTTCCAAGCAGCTCTCAAGGAAACTCAGTTTTCACACTCTATGCTTAGTGCTCTTTGAGTGCCTAGGACTGAAATGAAGCTTGGTCAGCATCCCACACAAACGAATGCTCCACATGCGGGTTTCACATGCCACCAACTCCACATTCACAGGCAACTTCAGCGCCACAGCCGTTTTCAGATAGCCCTCAATGCAAAGGCTCTAGACGCAAATATTGGTGTGAGAGCTAATTCAATCAAGGAAACACTGCATGTTGGTGAAGGGCATATTGAAGAAGGATCAGCCGAGTGGTTCTTGTGGGAGAACAACTCCATTTGGCTCACTAACTTGACACACCATCAGGCTTCCAAGCAGCTCTCAAGGAAACTCAGTTTTCACACTCTATGCTTAGTGCTCTTTGAGTGCATTATCTAGGAATGAACCTGGTAGAGCGTCGAACACAAATGATGCTCCACATGCGGGTTTCACATGCCACCAACTCCACATTCACAGGCAACTTCAGCGCCACAGCCGTTTTCAGATAGCCCTCAATGCAAAGGCTCTAGACGCAAATATTGGTGTGAGAACTAATTCAATCAAGGAAACACTGCATGTTGGTGAAGGGCATATTGAAGAAGGATCAGCCGAGTGGTTCTTGTGGGAGAACAACTCCATTTGGCTCACTAACTTCACACACCATCAGGCTTCCAAGCAGCTCTCAAGGAAACTCAGTTTTCACACTCTAGGCTTAGTGCCCTTTGTATGGCTAGGACTGAAATGAACCTGGTAGAGCATCCCACACAAACGAATGCTCCACATGCTGGTTTCACATGCCACCAGCTCCACATTCACAGGCAACTTCAGCGCCACAGCCGTTTTCAGATAGCCCTCAATGCAAAGGCTCTAGACGCAAATATTGGTGTGAGAGCTAATTCAATCAAGGAAACACTGCATGTTGGTGAAGGGCATATTGAAGAAGGATCAGCCGAGTGGTTCTTGTGGGAGAACAACTCCATTTGGCTCACTAACTTCACACACCATCAGGCTTCCAAGCAGCTCTCAAGGAAACTCAGTTTTCACACTCTATGCTTAGTGCTCTTTGTATGGCTAGGACTGAAATGAACCTGGTAGAGCATCCCACACAAACGAATGCTCCACATGCGGGTTTAACATGCCACCAACTCCACATTCACAGGCAACTTCAGCGCCACAGCCGTTTTCAGATAGCCCTCAATGCAAAGGCTCTAGACGCAAATATTGGTGTGAGAGCTAATTCAATCAAGGAAACACTGCATGTTGGTGAAGGGCATATTGAAGAAGGATCAGCCGAGTGGTTCTTGTGGGAGAACAACTCCATTTGGCTCACTAACTTCACACACCATCAGGCTTCCAAGCAGCTCTCAAGGAAACTCAGTTTTCACACTCTACGCTTAGTGCCCTTTGAGTGCCTAGGACTGAAATGAACCTGGTAGAGCATCCCACACAAACGAATGCTCCACATGCGGGTTTCACATGCCACCAACTCCACATTCACAGGCAACTTCAGCGCCACAGCCGTTTTCAGATAGCCCTCAATGCAAAGGCTCTAGACGCAAATATTGGTGTGAGAGCTAATTCAATCAAGGAAACACTGCATGTTGGTGAAGGGCATATTGAAGAAGGATCAGCCGAGTGGTTCTTGTGGGAGAACAACTCCATTTGGCTCACTAACTTCACACACCATCAGGCTTCCAAGCAGCTCTCAAGGAAACTCAGTTTTCACACTCTATGCTTAGTGCACTTTGTATGGCTAGGACTGAAATGAACCTGGTAGAGCATCCCACAAAAACGAATGCTCCACATGCGGGTTTAACATGCCACCAACTCCACATTCACAGGCAACTTCAGCGCCACAGCCGTTTTCAGATAGCCCTCAATGCAAAGGCTCTAGACGCAAATATTGGTGTGAGAGCTAATTCAATCAAGGAAACACTGCATGTTGGTGAAGGGCATATTGAAGAAGGATCAGCCGAGTGGTTCTTGTGGGAGAACAACTCCATTTGGCTC
The DNA here is from genome assembly GCF_030435755.1 of Ochotona princeps. Taxonomy (NCBI): domain Eukaryota; kingdom Metazoa; phylum Chordata; class Mammalia; order Lagomorpha; family Ochotonidae; genus Ochotona; species Ochotona princeps. The sequence continues at coordinate 5,156 of NW_026697925.1, read as the reverse complement.
ACTAACTTCACACACCATCAGGCTTCCAAGCAGCTCTCAAGGAAACTCAGTTTTCACACTCTACGCTTAGTGCCCTTTGAGTGCATTATCTAGGAATGAACCTGGTAGAGCATCCCACACAAACGAATGCTCCACATGCGGGTTTCACATGCCACCAACTCCACATTCACAGGCAACTTCAGCGCCACAGCCGTTTTCAGATAGCCCTGAATGCAAAGGCTCTAGACGCAAATATTGGTGTGAGAGCTAATTCAATCAAGGAAACACTGCATGTTGGTGAAGGGCATATTGAAGAAGGATCAGCCGAGTGGTTCTTGTGGGAGAACAACTCCATTTGGCTAACTAACTTCACACACCATCAGGCTTCCAAGCAGCTCTCAAGGAAACTCAGTTTTCACACTCTATGCTTAGTGCCCTTTGTATGGCTAGGACTGAAATGAACATGGTAGAGCATCCCACACAAACGAATGCTCCACATGCGGGTTTCACATGCCACCAACTCCACATTCACAGGCAACTTCAGCGCCACAGCCGTTTTCAGATAGCCCTCAATGCAAAGGCTCTAGACGCAAATATTGGTGTGAGAGCTAATTCAATCAAGGAAACACTGCATGTTGGTGAAGGGCATATTGAAGAAGGATCAGCCGAGTGGTTCTTGTGGGAGAACAACTCCATTTGGCTCACTAACTTCACACACCATCAGGCTTCCAAGCAGCTCTCAAGGAAACTCAGTTTTCACACTCTATGCTTAGTGCCCTTTGTATGGCTAGGACTGAAATGAACCTGGTAGAGATTCCCACACAAACGAATGCTCCACATGCGGGTTTCACATGCCACCAACTCCACATTCACAGGCAACTTCAGCGCCACAGCCCTTTTCAGATAGCCCTCAATGCAAAGGCTCTAGACGCAAATATTGGTGTGAGAGCTAATTCAATCAAGGAAACACTGCATGTTGGTGAAGGGCATATTGAAGAAGGATCAGCCGAGTGGTTCTTGTGGGAGAACAACTCCATTTGGCTCACTAACTTCACACACCATCAGGCTTCCAAGCAGCTCTCAAGGAAACTCAGTTTTCACACTCTATGCTTAGTGCTCTTTGTGTGCCTAGGACTGAAATGAAGCTTGGTCAGCATCCCACACAAACGAATGCTCCACATGCGGGTTTCACATGCCACCAACTCCACATTCACAGGCAACTTCAGCGCCACAGCCGTTTTCAGATAGCCCTCAATGCAAAGGCTCTAGACGCAAATATTGGTGTGAGAGCTAAATCAATCAAGGAAACACTGCATGTTGGTGAAGGGCATATTGAAGAAGGATCAGCCGAGTGGTTCTTGCTGGAGAACAACTCCATTTGGCTCACTAACTTCACACACCATTAGGCTTCCAAGCAGCTCTCAAGGAAACTCAGTTTTCACACTCTACGCTTAGTGCCCTTTGAGTGCATTATCTAGGAATGAACCTGGTAGAGCATCCCACACAAACGAATGCTCCACATGCGGGTTTCACATGCCACCAACTCCACATTCACAGGCAACTTCAGCGCCACAGCCGTTTTCAGATAGCCCTCAATGCAAAGGCTCTAGACGCAAATATTGGTGTGAGAGCTAATTCAATCAAGGAAACACTGCATGTTGGTGAAGGGCATATTGAAGAAGGATCAGCCGAGTGGTTCTTGTGGGAGAACAACTCCATTTGGCTAACTAACTTCACACACCATCAGGCTTCCAAGCAGCTCTCAAGGAAACTCAGTTTTCACACTCTATGCTTAGTGCCCTTTGTATGGCTAGGACTGAAATGAACATGGTAGAGCATCCCACACAAACGAATGCTCCACATGCGGGTTTCACATGCCACCAACTCCACATTCACAGGCAACTTCAGCGCCACAGCCGTTTTCAGATAGCCCTGAATGCAAAGGCTCTAGACGCAAATATTGGTGTGAGAGCTAATTCAATCAAGGAAACACTGCATGTTGGTGAAGGGCATATTGAAGAAGGATCAGCCGAGTGGTTCTTGTGGGAGAACAACTCCATTTGGCTCACTAACTTCACACACCATCAGGCTTCCAAGCAGCTCTCAAGGAAACTCAGTTTTCACACTCTATGCTTAGTGCCCTTTGTATGGCTAGGACTGAAATGAACCTGGTAGAGATTCCCACACAAACGAATGCTCCACATGCGGGTTTCACATGCCACCAACTCCACATTCACAGGCAACTTCAGCGCCACAGCCGTTTTCAGATAGCCCTCAATGCAAAGGCTCTAGACGCAAATATTGGTGTGAGAGCTAATTCAATCAAGGAAACACTGCATGTTGGTGAAGGGCATATTGAAGAAGGATCAGCCGAGTGGTTCTTGTGGGAGAACAACTCCATTTGGCTCACTAACTTCACACACCATCAGGCTTCCAAGCAGCTCTCAAGGAAACTCAGTTTTCACACTCTATGCTTAGTGCTCTTTGTGTGCCTAGGACTGAAATGAAGCTTGGTCAGCATCCCACACAAACGAATGCTCCACATGCGGGTTTCACATGCCACCAACTCCACATTCACAGGCAACTTCAGCGCCACAGCCGTTTTCAGATAGCCCTCAATGCAAAGGCTCTAGACGCAAATATTGGTGTGAGAGCTAAATCAATCAAGGAAACACTGCATGTTGGTGAAGGGCATATTGAAGAAGGATCAGCCGAGTGGTTCTTGCTGGAGAACAACTCCATTTGGCTCACTAACTTCACACACCATTAGGCTTCCAAGCAGCTCTCAAGGAAACTCAGTTTTCACACTCTATGCTTAGTGCACTTTGTATGGCTAGGACTGAAATGAACCTGGTAGAGCATCCCACACAAACGAATGCTCCACATGCGGGTTTCACATGCCACCAACTCCACATTCACAAGCAACTTCAGCGCCACAGCCGTTTTCAGATAGCCCTCAATGCAAAGGCTCTAGACGCAAATATTGGTGTGAGAGCTAATTCAATCAAGGAAACACTGCATGTTGGTGAAGGGCATATTGAAGAAGGATCAGCCGAGTGGTTCTTGTGGGAGAACAACTCCATTTGGCTCACTAACTTCACACACCATCAGGCTTCCAAGCAGCTCTCAAGGAAACTCAGTTTTCTCACTCTATGCTTAGTGCACTTTGTATGGCTAGGACTGAAATGAAGCTTGGTCAGCATCCCACACAAACGAATGCTCCACATGCGGGTTTCACATGCCACCAACTCCACATTCACAGGCAATTTCAGCGCCACAGCCGTTTTCAGATAGCCCTCAATGCAAAGGCTCTAGACGCAAATATTGGTGTGAGAACTAATTCAATCAAGGAAACACTGCATGTTGGTGAAGGGCATATTGAAGAAGGATCAGCCGAGTGGTTCTTGTGGGAGAACAACTCCATTTGGCTCACTAACTTCACACACCATCAGGCTTCCAAGCAGCTCTCAAGGAAACTCAGTTTTCACACTCTATGCTTAGTGCTCTTTGTATGGCTAGGACTGAAATGAACCTGGTAGATCATCCCACACAAACGAATGCTCCACATGCGGGTTTCACATGCCACCAACTCCACATTCACAGGCAACTTCAGCGCCACAGCCGTTTTCAGATAGCCCTCAATGCAAAGGCTCTAGACGCAAATATTGGTGTGAGAGCTAATTCAATCAAGGAAACACTGCATGTTGGTGAAGGGCATATTGAAGAAGGATCAGCCGAGTGGTTCTTGTGGGAGAACAACTCCATTTGGCTCACTGACTTCACACACCATCAGGCTTCCAAGCAGCTCTCAAGGAAACTCAGTTTTCACACTCTATGCTTAGTGCCCTTTGTATGGCTAGGACTGAAATGAACCTGGTAGAGCATCCCACACAAACGAATGCTCCACATGCGGGTTTCACATGCCACCAACTCCACATTCACAGGCAACTTCAGCGCCACAGCCGTTTTCAGATAGCCCTCAATGCAAAGGCTCTAGACGCAAATATTGGTGTGAGAGCTAATTCAATCAAGGAAACACTGCATGTTGGTGAAGGGCATATTGAAGAAGGATCAGCCGAGTGGTTCTTGTGGGAGAACAACTCCATTTGGCTCACTAACTTCACACACCATCAGGCTTCCAAGCAGCTCTCAAGGAAACTCAGTTTTCACACTCTACGCTTAGTGCCCTTTGAGTGCATTATCTAGGAATGAACCTGGTAGAGCATCCCACACAAACGAATGCTCCACATGCGGGTTTCACATGCCACCAACTCCACATTCACAGGCAACTTCAGCGCCACAGCCGTTTTCAGATAGCCCTGAATGCAAAGGCTCTAGACGCAAATATTGGTGTGAGAGCTAATTCAATCAAGGAAACACTGCATGTTGGTGAAGGGCATATTGAAGAAGGATCAGCCGAGTGGTTCTTGTGGGAGAACAACTCCATTTGGCTAACTAACTTCACACACCATCAGGCTTCCAAGCAGCTCTCAAGGAAACTCAGTTTTCACACTCTATGCTTAGTGCCCTTTGTATGGCTAGGACTGAAATGAACATGGTAGAGCATCCCACACAAACGAATGCTCCACATGCGGGTTTCACATGCCACCAACTCCACATTCACAGGCAACTTCAGCGCCACAGCCGTTTTCAGATAGCCCTCAATGCAAAGGCTCTAGACGCAAATATTGGTGTGAGAGCTAATTCAATCAAGGAAACACTGCATGTTGGTGAAGGGCATATTGAAGAAGGATCAGCCGAGTGGTTCTTGTGGGAGAACAACTCCATTTGGCTCACTAACTTCACACACCATCAGGCTTCCAAGCAGCTCTCAAGGAAACTCAGTTTTCACACTCTATGCTTAGTGCCCTTTGTATGGCTAGGACTGAAATGAACCTGGTAGAGATTCCCACACAAACGAATGCTCCACATGCGGGTTTCACATGCCACCAACTCCACATTCACAGGCAACTTCAGCGCCACAGCCCTTTTCAGATAGCCCTCAATGCAAAGGCTCTAGACGCAAATATTGGTGTGAGAGCTAATTCAATCAAGGAAACACTGCATGTTGGTGAAGGGCATATTGAAGAAGGATCAGCCGAGTGGTTCTTGTGGGAGAACAACTCCATTTGGCTCACTAACTTCACACACCATCAGGCTTCCAAGCAGCTCTCAAA